>NW_023601754.1:26658525-26751025 GCF_014898055.3 Talpa occidentalis | reverse complement strand
CTCTGAGCAGGAGGCAGGCTGGAGGTTGGGTAACAGAGGCCTGCTCCCCAAGTTGCCCCTCTCCTTGCCTTTCAGGTGCCTGCCTGCTTGTGATCCTCCAGGCGAAGAGGACGAGTTTGGGGAGCGACACTAATAACGTGAGATGGAATTCTAATCATCATCGCCGGAATTGCAGACAAAGGGCTAATTATCGGGACTCATAAATAGACACTTAAAATGTTGAACATGAAACTTGTTCATTATACACGGATTCTGCTTTTGGCGAGCGCTGCAACAGAATCACCGAGGAGGCCAAGATTGGCAGGGCCAAGGTCTGCCACCGGCTGGCAGTCACCCCGGGGCTGGAGCCAAGGCTCGCGCGGGGTGGGCTTCCCCAGTCTTCACCCCAAGTCGGGACTCAGAGGCAACCAGCCAGCCTGCCTGGCCCCTCTCTTGCAGACATCGCTCCCCACCGAGCGGCATCCACCGAGGTGACTGCGCGTATCACGCAGGGCTCTTCTCGGGCCTTTGCCAGGATCCTGAACACAGCCCTGGTATGGAAATTGCCGACAAAAGAAATTAAGAGCAGGGACGCTGTGATTAGACTAATGCATTGATCAAGTCAGACCCTCTCTGTTTCACTGCCAGCATGCCCCGTATAAAAGCGTCATTAAAGAAAGTCTGCCGTCTCTTCTATTAATGGTCTACGATTTGAGCATGCCCCAGTGATTGACAAGTGATGCCAGGGCTGCCTGTGTTGTCTTAAAAAAGCCACATCAGATCAGCAGAAGCTTAAAGCAAAGCATAAATTATAGATACACGTCTGTTTCTTTGATGAAGGGAGACGCGTAGGTGCATCTCTCTTCCATCACACAAAGAATTGCACTTTCAGGAGGCTTTTTCACCATGTCACATCAGATTTGAAAAAACAACAGGAAAAACATAAACCTTTTCCCCTAATTTCCTCTCTTTCTTTCTCTTATTCTTAAAACAAAATATTTTAAACAAACAGTCTGCTTCAAAGACAGCCTGGAAGTTTTCCACTTTGGAGAAATTAATTAAACATAAAATAAGTGTTTAAATACAAAGTTCAATGCAGCAAGGATTATTACATCGTGGCCACATCTATCTGTCAACCCGGCTAACTGTTTAGCTGCCTGTTGGAGGCAGGGTTACTGAATTGGAATATTCTCAGCATCCTGGTCGTTTAAAAACAAAGACATTCAGAAAGTATTAACAGGCATTCTTTGCTTCGTAAATTTTATTGTCAGCTGGCAATACAATTTCCTTATTACAAAGTTCTAAAAGTCTTCTGTGGAAATATTTAGGGGGCACAGTAGGAAAAGGGAGCAGAAAAACTTAAGAATGGGGACAGTGGGGACAGTGTAGGGAAGAATGGGTAAAATCCAGATGAGAAAGAGTTTTTTTCCCTCCTTGTTATCAGGAAGTGGCCACGAATGTGGCCATGACCTTGTCTAGCTTAGATTCCATCATGGACCTTGCCCTCACTCCAGTGTCCAAATGGAATTTTTCTCATCCATTAATTCAAATCAAAGGCCTGCTTTGGAAGCTCACCAGTGCTTCTGGAAAGAATGCCTCCCGGACTTGAGGGCCCCACACCGAGGAACTAGGGCATGCTTCTGAAAGTCCTTGGGTGACATTTTTAAGTGAAGGCACATTTGCAAGCTTACTAATTCAGAGGTCCTTTTAGATTGAAACAGAAATTTGGTTCCTGCCAGAGCCAAATCGAATCCTGTAGAATTAGCTCATGGGCTGTTCTTGGCAAATACTCATCGTGTATCACTTTTCTTAGAGATAAGACATTTCCTTTTCCCCCAAAGTGGCAGGATCTCTAAGTTGACATAATTCTGCACAAATCACTCTGGTGGTGTAACTTAGAGTGTCCCAATCCCCTTTAGACCCCGGCCTTTGTAACTGGGCCATCACTCACTCAGTTTCACCTTATCTTTAAATAAATGTAACCAGAAGGGACTTGTTCAGCTCACCACCTCTTGAGTGATGTGAATTATTTATATGGTCTTCATACGCATTCGTTAAGCTGCACACGGCCAAGTGGAGAGGAACTGTTTGTCTCTTGTTCAGCCAGGAGAGAAAGACCGCAAGGTCTGGGTGGGTAGCAAGAACATCCAGAAGTTTCTCCCTATCTTGGTGGTGAAGAATAAGAGTTGCCTGAGCTTGGTGTCTTTGTCAGCCTCTGGGGCAGCTGAGCTTCAGAGAGAGCCACTGAGGTTTCTCACCCTGCAAGGGACCAGTGGCAACAGCATGCCCCACCCACAGCTTGCTTGGCCCGAAGCAATAAGCCCAGCACTGCAGGCTCTGCAAGGCAGGCCTCACTGGGCTGGCAGGAAAACATATGGCCAATAAAAAAGAGGTGCAGAAAAAGACTGCAGCTCCACAGGCATTCCCTATAAAGAATGTCAGTCTGGAATGATCTCCAAGACAAAGGCGTGTTCTGGTTAACTGGATATTCTGGTTAATAAAGATTTACCACATGGTGCTAAGGAAAGTGTGAGACTGGGAGTTAGAAGTATTGCGTCAGAGCAGCTCAACCTCTCTGGGCTTCCTCCACCCAACAGCCACAGCATTGGCCAGCGGGCACACCTGGCCTGGACAGGAAATGGAGTGATATATGCAAAGTGCTTTCTAAGCTCTGGGGCCCTATATGATTGTCAGCTCTGCACAGGTGTCAGTGAGTGGCAAATTTCAAACAATAAGACTTAGGGATTACCTTCTTTCTAAAAACCCTTTCATGAACATGCTTACTTTCCCATAGAAACTCTGAAGGTACTTCTGCCTCCCAAGTCTCCAGTTCTCACTGTGAGCAGTGGTAAGGCTTCTGTAACCTTTCTGGGTATTTGAGAATTATTTGGGGTTCTAGTTTAGTAAGAACTTGCTCTGTTTGCTTGGGACCCTGCAGGAATTGTCTCATCTAGATGATTCTTTTTACATGCCACGGAGTGTCTTCAGGGGCTGTGGGTGGGGTGGGGGTGGGGGAAGCTCAGGTCTGTTCAGTTATGAAAAGCTTCTTCTGACCAAGGTATTCAAGGTTAAAGAAATTTTGAAAGACTTCAATATATTCTAAGTTACCTAGACAGGAACCTAAGCCCTATAGAGAAAAAGCTTGTGAAGGGATGAAAAATTTCGGGAACCACTGGAATTTGCTTCCTGGTTACCATGTGGGTAACACCAGGCACCTCGCCCTCAGTTCTCTAGGGCCAAGTGGGTGACCTTGTGACTGAGATGGGCCAGGCAGGAACTGGTAAAATAAGTGTTACATAAAGGAGGAATCATCAGTCATGCTGGAACCTGGTCTTTCTATTTTTTAAAAGAAGCGTGACGTGCAACTTTCCAGATGAAATTCCTGAATTTCAAATATGTTCTATTTTAAATGTCTTAGGAGTACCATGTAGTCAAATACAACCCACCAGAAAGTTGCATCCCACCCTCAAGTCACTTATTTTTGTGCAGTACAGTTGGGCATTAATACTCATTTAACAGTGTATGATTGTGGGGTTTTTTTTTTTAATTTTTAAATGTTTTTGACATTGCCTAAACCAGTTTCAGGTGTTCCAGTCTTAGACTTCTGCAATTGTACCTACTGAACCTTACCTACCACCAAAGGTCTAGTTAACCCTTATCACCATCCAATTGATACCTTTACCAGTTCCACCCCCCATACCCCCATTTCCTTTCCCTTCTGGTAACTACCAGAATCCTATTGTCAGAATGTAAGGATTTGCTTTGCTTTGGTTTTATCTGATTCTTTATCTTTCACATAGAATGAAATCATCCAGTATTTGTCTTTCTCCTTAGTTCACTTAGCCTAAGCCCCTCAAGGTCCATCCTCATTATAGCTGAGTAGTATTCCACGATGTGAGTGTGTGTGTGTGTGTGTGTGTGTGTGTGTGTGTGTATCACATCTGCTTAATTCAGTCATCTGTTGATGGGTACTAAAGCTGTTTACATCTTGGCTATGAATACAGAAGTGTATATATCTTTTCAAATTAGGATTTCCATATTCCTCCAATAAAAACCCAAGAGTACAATTGTTGGATCATATGATAGTTCAGTCTAAATTTTTTGAGACTCTCCATACTGTTTTCTGTATTGACTGTACCAGTTTACATTCCCATCACAAGTCACAGGGATCCCTTCCCCCACAACCTTACAAACACTTGTGCTTTTTGACAATATAAGGAAATAACTCATCATGATTTGGATTTACAATTGTTTGTTTTATTTTCACCTCCAAGTAAGGAACCCAGTTTGTCCAGAGCTTTCCCAGTTTTAGTACTGACAGTCCCACACCTGGTGTTCTTCAGTCCTCAACAAATGGACACAGGTGGTCACCCCAGAGAGTTGCTGACATTCTCAAGGCCTACTAAGGAAGGGAAGACCTCTGTGGAATCACAGAGAACCTAGATTTAAATCCTCTCTCTGTCACTTAGCCCCTCTCTGAGACATTGGACATGTGCCTCTGAGAAGCTGTTTCCTCTACAAAACAAGAATATTATGAGCATCTCACCCCCAGCATTGTTAAGATTGTTTGGGATGATGACCATGAGGAAGCAAAGACAGTCACACCATGTGGTGAGTGTTGGTGGTATAAGGATCATTGTCTCGAGTGTTGACCAGGAACTGAGTCCTCCCCTGGCAGCTGTCCCCCTATCTTCTCTTTATCAGATCCCTTGAGTTCTAGAAATTGGAATGTCCATAATGTGGTATTAGAAACACTTCGGCCAATGCAACGGTCCCCTGCAAGGCTGTGTTCAACAGAAGGTCTGTGGTTCCCCATCCCTGCAAATGACACATGCTGAACCACAAGACAGATGTTCCGCTTACACCCTCAGCTCCTGGGCCCAGGTGAGGGGACTGGTCAGCAGCCCCCACCACCACCACCCCAGCAAACATTGCGTCTCATCAATCAAGGGAATTGAAGTTGCAGGCCTTTCTCCATAGACAATTTTTTTTTTTTTTTGCTGTAGACAAAAACAAAAGACTCCCATGTGTTTGGAAAGTAAAGTAAGGGTAGAATTTTTGTTTGTTTCTTGACAAACAAAAGTTTGTTGATTTTTTTTTTTAAAGATTTATTTATTTATTTATACAGGCACTGGGTACAGTCAGAAGCGCGGGAGGGTGAGAGATTTCACCAGAGTCAGAACGGGGAACAGAACAGGCAGACTGATGAAATACACTGCTGAGGGGAGCAGCGGGCACAGCAGGAGAGGTCTGCACGCCATGTGGGATATCCTCACCGGAGGCCAGGGATCGAACCAGCGCTTCAGAGGCTGCGGACAGCTTCACATCCCAGCGCTTAACCGCTATGCCACCAGGGGAGGCCCAAAAGCTTGTTGTTTTTTAACAAAGTCTCTGTCCAATCAAGACTTCCTGTTCACCAAAATTAGTTTTTAGTAGTATTCTGAGATCTGTTTCTTAGCCCACCCAAATCTACCAATTAAAAAAAGAGAAAATGTCATGGAAACCCACTCAATTTTTAAGGAGTTATTTAGAGTTGTTGAATCCATTTGATGGGGCTTTCAAACTCAGTATTGAATAAATATTACATTCCCCAGGAGTCAGAAATGGCTCCAAAGAGATTTTCCCCAGGGTCCCGAGATCTGTAAATCGAGATAATTCTACGCATTGCTGCCTGGGTATGGAAATTACCAACAAAAGAAATTAAGAGCAGGAACCCCGTGATTAGACTAATGCATTGATCAAGTCGTTCTTCTCTGTTTCACTGGCAGCACGGCACATAAATAACATGCGGGCAATTACTGGGAGTAAATTATATGTGTTTTATAACCTTCCGTGAGCATTTTTCCTTTAAAAAAACAACAAAACAAAGCAAAACAAAAATATTCCTCGGGGGGATTAAATATCAGAGGTAAGGGTAAGATATGTTTTAGAATTCTTCTTGATATGGGAGGGAGAACAGCAGAGAAGGTGGGATCCTCTTTGTGACGCGTGTGGGCTCAGCGCGGCTCCTCACATCCAGCTCAAGGAGTGTCCAGGTCTCTCCCTCCCCGACACGTCATCCCCCTTTACATTGACAATGTCTGCTGTCTCTTCCTTTCCCCTTCTTCCTCCATGTGTCTGTCTCATTTGGTCTCGCCCTTGATGTGGTTGGGGAAGATCTGAGAAGAGACTAAGACCTTTGCATTCCCGCAGTATGGCCCAGAGTGCCGGTCAGTCATCACTGGGTCAGAGGGAGCTGGGAGGGGGTTCACTACTTCACCCATCAGGGTCCCACTCCAAGTGCCCTACTCAGGAAGGCACTTCCTAAGGGCTAGCCCCAGGCTCGGGACTCACCAACTCAGCACCCTGCCCTTCAATTGGCCTGCACAGCTCACCCCCACCCGCCCTTCCAAACAGGGGTCCCAAGGAAGCGGAGGCCACTGGGCCTGGGCGTGTGTGTGGCCCACAGTCTGGGTGGCCATCTCTTTGTGGCCGGCAGACCACGTGGCAGCCTGTGCCTTCTTCTGCTGAAGTTTCACGCATGCACGCAGCGCCTGTCTCTGCTAGACAAGTCCTCCCAACCAGGACTCTGGCTTTGCTGCGACCTCACAAAGCTTGCTGCTTAGTGGGGGAGACAAAAACAGTCACACGCTACAGGACACCACGTGTAGGGAGGGCCCAGTGTCTGCCTGGCTCTGACCCTACCTCCTGGCCTTTGCGGTTTCTGACTTGAGTTTTGAAGGCTGGATGGGAGTGTTCTGTTCCTCAGCCCAACAATCACAAAATCCCGCGGGACAGGGAAAGGGCCTGGAGACAGAGTTTACATCATGTGACTTCTCCAGCTCCGGGCCTTCCTCCACGCTGCCCTCTGGGCTGGCAACGTCCCGGTGACCTGGCCTCCTGCCCCCTTCGTCTGCTGAGATACTTGTGGTTCTAGGTCACTGTCCCCATAGACCCCCAAGAATGGGAAGAACCAGTTCAAGCTTAGTGCCAAAAGAAACCAAGGTGTTTCTGCACCCAAAAGTTTTGCCATCATCTATCGTGAAATTTTAAATATTTGACCAACTTGAGCAAAATATAACCCCCCCAGACATTCGGAGGCCGCCCTCTCAGGGGGACCTGTGGGAGGCACTGATTGCAGAGGCCTCCGGGATGGCTGGCGACTCTCTTGCAGCTGTGGGTTTCACCAATAGAGGAAGCTGGGTTTGCATTCTGGCCTCGCTCTCCCTCCTGCCATCTCTCGCTCTGCTTATGGCAAATTGGCTACACCCCTCCTCATTTGTAAAAAGGTGTGATAACAGCAACAGAGCTCACCCTAATGTCAAGTTCAATGTAAGTGAAGTCGCTAGCCCACTTCCGGCACATTAGTGGATAGCAGGACAGATGTGTGGGTTCCCCTGCTCATCTTTAACTCACTTGCAAATTAACTTGCCCATTCTCTCTCTCTTTGGGGTGAGATGAGAATCGTGTGTCAGGGCCGGGGTCCTGCCTGGTCTTCACTTAGAACGTGCTCAACTGTACCACAAACTGGGGACCCCAGGTGCCATCCCAGCCTCTCTCCTTTCAAGGCAGAGCCCCCCTCCCCCGAGATGGACAGGACGCCGGCTGTGCTGCACTTGTTCTGCTTGGGGCATCTCCTGAGTTCCCTGGTGTAAAGAGAAGGCATTTCCTCTTGTGACTTGAGATTGGCATTTGCTCTGGGTTCGGAGGGGCCAATGCCCCTCCCTGCTTCCTCTTCTGTGTCCCCCAGTGCTTCTGCATCCTTGCTGGTGGGCCTCCTCCTGAGTGACCTCCTTTTCTTAGAAGGGTCTCTCTTCTTTCCTGGGGTTCGGGTCTTGAGCTAAGCCTTCGCACTTCACTCTGTGCATTCTGGCTCACTGCACCAAAATATAAAAATCTTGATTTAAGTATTTTTGTATTCAAGGATCATACGCAAGTGTTCATTTGAAGGTTCAGTGGCATTTTGAAATGAGAACATCATATATAAAGATGTCAGCGATGGAGCCTCCCACAGTGAGGTTGAAAGAGAGAGAAGAACAAAATGAATAGATGGATTCCTGGGATCCAAGAAATTTTAACATCTCATTATTTAGATTACCCTACATATAATTTTCCAATATTTGGTATTATAGACTTTTGAAGGTATTGGTTAAAATTACTTCATGCCTGACATCAATTTAGTCTTATTCATTATCTAGCTAAAATAAAACCTTAAAAATAGCTGATTAGAGTAAGTAAGCAATTTTCTGATAAATGCAAATTCCCCACCATTTCCAAAGGCGGCTTGCAGCAGACAGAAATAGAAGGGCCAGGGGGTAATGGTCCTTCAGCGTTTCAGCATCCTGGCATGGAACGAGTGAATTCGGGAATGTTCCTTGTGCCGGCAGGATTTGATTGTGTTTGGAACGAGCCCAGCTTTCTGCACAGTCTCCTGCCTTGTGGCAGACCAAACGCTGCGACTCCCCTGCCCCAGGGTGGCGGCTGTGCGGGATCATCCCAGCCCTCTGTGGGCCCCTGAACCACAGGGTCCCTGTGTCCCTGCCACCTCAGAATGAGACAGAGGCAGCTCCAAGTCGGATCAGGCACCTCGCCCCTCACCTGGGGTCCTCCTCCACAGCCACCCTCTCTGAACTCAGCCTGGTGGGACCCTAAGTTTTGCAACCCTGGCCCACATCTTCAATCATTTTTATGTTCCATCATGACCCTGTCCCTGATACCTGCCTGCGTAGCAGTTACACCAAACATCCGCAGAGGTCACTCACTTGGAGCGTAATGCCATCAATGGCGGCAACGTGGTTCACAAGGGGTCAGTGATGGGGTCAGTCTACCCATACCACGTGGACCTACATGAAGAACAGCAGCTGGACATGTGTTCACTGCTGTCACTTGGAGATTTGGGGGAAGTTTTTCCCTACATACAAATAGCTTCAGCTCTCAGGGTCTTTAAAGAGTCTGAATTTCTATTCTGAAACACCACTTGGGGTCAAGGTGCTGTTCTTGTGAAGCTCTGATGCCTTGCCAGGGGGGTGTCCCCAGTGCCGCACTTCGGTCCGTGCCCCCAGTCCTGGGCTGTTCTCTCAGGACCCAGACATCTTTGCCCCATGCCTGATGTGGTTTCTGACCATAACAGATGGTTTTGCTCTTGTTCTAAGCAGAGAGGGTGCCCACGATCCCAGCCCAGGACAAAAATCACATGGGTCACCTCATCTGTGGTGAAAATATTGAAATGCTGTCCTTGTTGGTGCAAGCTCTCCAAAGGTCCTCCCCACCCAACAGCTGAAGGGTGAGACTGGCAGGTCCCACCCACCTGTTCCCATTTCACCTGTGTAATGGTGGTTGTCCAATATTTTGCATGCTAGTCCTCTTCCCTCCGTGCAAAAGAAAGTTCTTCCATACTTTACCACCAGGAATCCAACCCCACTGTCTCTCTTGCAGGAGTGAAGTAGGGAAGTCTCTTATGACGTGGGCAGTTGCTCATCTTAGATGAGTGAACCCAGCCTTAGGGGCCAGACATACTCCCCGAAGGATGACCAGCTGGATAGAACTGGACAATGACAGGTCACTGCCCGCTCCAAGGGCAGCCGGATGGATTCGTTCCTCTACATTCCCCAGCAACACGGGGTGGGGTCCCAGACTCCCCTGTCTTCGGACTCTCTTCACTCTCCTCCTGGTTCTGAGGATCTTTACTGGCTCTGGGGTGACCTCATCACTTGCTCTTCCCAAACGGTCTCTGTATGTTTAGAATCTCAAAATCTTTGTTTTGCAAACATTTGGCTCTGCTCTTTAGTAACTCTGTGCCTTGGAACCTCCTCTGTTTCCCCCTCTGAACAATCCTGTGACAACTCCTTCGCTGGGTCAGCTCCCACTCTTGGGCTGGGGCTGTCGAGAGGAGTGGGACCTCGTGGAGAGGTGACAGGTTGCAGCACATGAGTTCCCTTCCCTCTTTGAGGAACTGCTGACTCCTGGCCCTGCGTGTTGAAGGATTGGAGGTGGCCCAGTCACAGGCCCGGCCAGTATCCCGAGCCTGTCCCCTCTCCACTCCCCAGCCCCCAACCTGAATGTCTTTCTCTCCTTCCCCATCCTCCAGCCACTCACTGCCAAGGTCCCACGGCTGGTCCTCTGCATGTGGCTCCTCGTTGGCATGTGCAGAGCCCAGGAGGCCCTGCTGTGACCTTGACCTCCTCTCCCCCGGCCTTTGCTCGGTGCATCCCGGGCTTCTGTTCTTTACCTCACCAATGCGTCAGACCCTCAGCCTACTGCTGTCCCCCACTGTTCTGTTTTCTTCCCGCCCAGGGCCTATCCCCTCACTCACTCAATCCCTTGTCTTCAGCCCCCTGGCCATGAGAATCACCCACAAACCAGCCCAGCCCCCGTGCTCTGTTCCCAGAACAAAGTGTGTAGCTGTGTCTTGTGCAAGTGGTTTTGTTTGTTTTGTGTAAGTGACAGTATGTTCCCTTATTCTTTTTCTTGCTGTTTTCACTGAACTCTGTGCTTTTATACCCACACCCGCTGCCATGTGTTCATAGTCTGCAGGTTCTCCTGCGGCATAATGCTTCCAGGTGGGCACCTGCAAGAAGGCATAGCCCTCTGCCCCCCAGAAACGGAGACTACCTCCCCTGCATGCTTCCAAGCCCCGCTGCTGTGGGCAGGGCTGCAGGAACACCTTCACTCAGGTTCCTTGGGTACCACTGAGGAGTCCTCAGAGGGGTCCACTGAGGCTCAGAATTGCCTGGTCACAGAAAATGCAGATTGCCATTTTGATTCACAACTACCTGTTCAATTTCCAGAATGCTTGCCTCGGCCCACACCCCCAGTAGCTCCCCACGAGGTTCCTGAGCCCCATAACTTGACAGTGATTAGCATCATTCTGATGTCTAATTTAAGCCAATCTAATAAATACATGTCCTGCTTGTTTTAATTGGCACTTCTCTGCTCACTCATGGGGTTGAGTATCTCTTTATACATGTTTTTTAAACATTTTGGGTTTCTTCTTTTGCAAATTGCCTATTTAACATCATTAGTCTCTTTTCTATTTGGACTGTTTCTTCTTTGTTGGTTGACATTATGTTATCTAGATTCTAGGCCTAAATAGCACAAAGATAGCTAACGTTCTCAAGGTTACCCCCTTTTTGGTAAAAGAAGCTGCAAATTTCTTGTCTCAATCTGTCACGTATCTCTCCATTTGGCCCACAGTTTCTTTACCTGCTGACCACCTGATCTATAGTTTCTAGCACCCACCTCCAGCCCTGGAACATGCCTTTGCTCACTTGTTGTAAAATGGGAACAATGTGCCATACACACCTGCTGCACGTGGCACTTCAGAGATGGATGAGATGGTGCAGGTCACTGCAGCGAAGCACTAGCACAGCATGGCTGGTGGTGGTAGTATTTGTATGGACAGTAGCTATTGGCTTTCTCATTGGGGTTATAGGCTCCTCAGTAATAACTGGGGAGCAGTCAAAGTGAAGCAGCCACTAGTCAGATGCACATTGTGTCACATTCTCTGTAAACAGAACCTCCTGTGGTCTGCTGTTCCCCTGCTGTTCCCCTCAGCAGCTGTCCCCTCCAGCTGGAGGTGTGCTTGCCTCAAATTATCGGTCCAAGCCCTCAGCTTCCTGGGGGAATTTCACCCAGGGCGTGTTCTCCGAGGGCCTTTCCTATGTACCGTGAGCCCTCAGGCTGGGACTTCCAGCCTGACCAGGTGTTTGGCAAAGTTCCAAACCCATCTGGAAAGACTCTGGCGTGTGGGTGCCTCCTCATCTGTGTCTGCAGGTCGGATGAGCAACGTACGCCTCTCCAGAGGGCTGACTGCAAAAGGCTGTCTGGGCGAGACTTCCCTGAACAGCATCTGAGTGAGTCAGAATCACACACATCTTGTTTCTCCCCAACATAGACTTGAAAATTAAAGGCAGAAATCTTTGTCAAAATGCACGATAGCTGTGATGAGACACGAGGCCATTGTGAGACTCTGAGCTGTTTTAACAGATCTGGTCTCATCTGAGAGAGTCGAGGTCCCCTGCAGAAGAGGACCCTGAAAACCAGGCAGGTCTCCCAGAGGGAGGATGGTCATGGGGCCCTGGCCCAGCTCTGCTCAGGTGAATTCCCACCCCCATCTTCCTGCTCCTCCCAACTATGAAAATCCTCACTCTCTAAGAATTCTTTTTGTCTCCCAGGAAACAGAAACATCTCCCTTTCATGTAGCCACCAAGGTGGATAGCCGCCCTAGCCACCTACTTCATTGGGCAGATGGGGAAACTGAGGCCAGAAAAGGGAAGATAATCCTTTCAATAGAGCTGGTCAGTAAGTCAGTGACAGAGCCCAGATTTTCTCAGCCAGTTGTCTTGTCCACTTACAAAGAGATCTGTCAGTCAGGGCCGACTTCAGGGACAAAGTATTAACCTTCTCAAGGTTTATGGAACTCAGCTATGTTAAATGATGAGCCAGGAAAAGGCCCTGTCAGACAAGTTTGGAAAACATGGCCTCCATTGCCCCCCACCGGGATGGCACAATAGCAAATACCTGAATCTATAACATCCTTCTGCTAAGTGCTTTCTGTGAGGGAGACACTGCCGTGAGCCATTCTTCACATGTTGCTTTACTTTGTGAGACAGAACATAAGTGGCAGGTCTGGAATTCAAACCCAATTCTGTTGAAAAATAAACCTGAATCTCTTCCTAACACCACAAATAGAGGTGAAATCGAGATGGATTAAAGACTTAAAACTCAGAAGAACAGCCACTGAGCTGGTGTGAGTTATCTATAGCTAAGTAGCAAATTAGCCCAAACTCGATGGCTGAAGAGACACGCACAGCCATCTGTCCCCGAGGGTCAGAGATCAGGTGCGCTTAGCTGGATCTCCCATGTCAGGTCTCACAGACTGTCATGGAGGTGTCTGCCAGAGCTGCAGGCTGCTCAGTCTCCACTGGGAAAGAGTCTGCTTCCACGTTGATATGATTATTGCCAAAATTCAGGCTCCCACTCACTGCTGGACACAGAGCCTCATTCCATCCCTGGAAGCCACCCTCAGTTCCTGGCCACACAGCTCCCTCCAACATGGTGGTGTCACTCTTTGGTAGAGCTAGTCATCATCTTTACAATTGAATCATGTCGTGACATTGCACATATTCCCTGGGTTAGAAGCAAGGTATTAGGTCCAGCCATGGTCAAGTGGGACGGGGGAGATCTCACAACCAAGTGACCCTACCACAGAACTGAACAGCTACAGAGAAGAAAAGAGAATTTCTGTGCAACTGAAGACACTATGAATAGTTAATAGACAATGACAGAACGGAGGGGATAGTTGTGATGTCCTGAACAGACAAGGAATTCCTGTAAATCTACAAGAAGAGTATTGCAACTCAAAAAGGAAAAAATGTACAAAGACTATAAATAGGCAATTATAGAAGAGATTCAAAAGGCTAATTAATAAGCGCATAAAGAGATGCTCACATTTATTAGTAATTAGAAAAATGCCATTAAAACAAGATAGCACTTCACACCTTTTCAAATGACTGGCAAAATAGACAGCTGGATAATGCCACTTGCTGGCAGGCAAATGGGCTCTCAGCACTGCTGGTGGGAGTGTGGGCTCCATCAGCTACCCCGGGAGCATCTGGCACCACCTAGTCCAATTTAATATATGCACACACTGTGACCCTGAATTCCGCAGTGACAACAGGCCCCAAGAACCCCTCACTCTCATTCCTAAGGATGCTCCTCGTGATGTTGCATGTAGTGATGCAGGAGGCACCTGCCAGCCCTCCCTGGGGTAACAGATGGGACAAAACTGTGGAACCACAAGCACACATGGGCTCACGTGCTTACAAGGCAGTGTAGACACATGTGAAAGATGTGGAACTTCGTGCAATGGTAAGATGCAGAGTGAGATAAAGAACCCAGTGTCATTTGAATTGAAATGACATGCAAAAAAACCCAAAAATGCACATTATACAAAATTCAAGTTTCCTCCAAAAATACAGATAGAAGAAGGTAAAGGGTAATAAATCTGCAGCTCAAGAAAAGGGCCAAGAGATGACAAAGCTCTCAGCACTAAAGAGTACCAGAACTTAACCTCTGTACTAAGGGTCAATCTCAAACTGGTAAGTTTCTGCCCAGCTCTGCAGCCCATTTTGAGGAGGATGGTAGTGCACAGTAGGGGAGTTCCCGTCTACACCAGCTTATTTGATTCCAGTACTTTTTCCCCTCAGAAGACCTACTACTAATAACCATTAAGATCTGTACTCCTTGGCATGGGCCCTGGCAGACGTAGTGGATGATAAATCAACCAGCCGGCTTTGCATTCATTTCAGTGCTCTAGGAATTCTGTGTGCATTTGTGCTCATTTGTGTGTGTGTGTGTGTGTGTGTGTTTATGTGTGTGTGCACGCTAGCTCATGCTATCAGGTAGTGGTGGCCCCTTCTGGGGAGCAGCGATTTATAGATTAGGGCATTTTTCAGAGCTGCTCAAGGGGTGAATTTGGCCAGACAATAAGTCTTACCAGACTGAAGACTGTCTTCTTTCAGAAACTGAATGATGCCTTTATTTTTATCTTTTTCCATTTTTTCAAATAGCATCTCCCAGTGGTCAAGATTGAACACAAAAGTAAACTTTTGGATTAACTGACAAATGGAACATGTGGGTACTGTCATGTGGGAAATCTTACACATAAAAACATGCGCACACATGCACACGTGTATGCACACACTCACACACCCCACCCAGCATTCCAAAGAGTTACCAGCTTCCAATATTATCAGCACCTGGCAGGATGAGACTATTTTATGTAAATGGATTCATTATTATTAATTTCTGCCGGCGCTGAACGATTTATGAACTGCTTTTCGAATGTAGAAAAGTGGTTCATGAATCAGAAGGAAAAATGTTCCCCAAAACCAGCATCGATAAATAACGACTTTTATTCATGGATCCCGCCCATGGCCTCTTTTATCTTCAGGAAGGATGGAATGGAAATGACAAAATCACTGCAGGGGTGGAGGTCAGAACAAATAGGAGGCAAGGGTCGAACAATTGGAGAGGTGGTTCCTTACACAGCCCCAGCTCTGCTGGGCAGTGAGGTGTGAATGGCTGGGGTTATCCTCTTGCACCTCCTCCTCCCTGGGCCCAGCAACTCCCCTCACCCTGCTCCCACCCCTCCTGCAAACACACGCTGGATTAAAAGAGCTTCCAACTTTTCCAGCTGCAAACTGGAGCAGGTGTCCAGTCTTTCACTGCCCATCACACTTCGATTCATTGTCCTAAGACAGACACCATCAGGCCTTTTGTCCGGAGAGAGTTCACGAGCTGCTTTGGACCCATCAGGTGAAGCCAGGAATGAGGGACTATTCAAAAAGCACAATTTGATTTCTCGTTTCTAAGATCCAACATTTGTGGCAATAGGGGCACTTTGGTACGAATTTTCCAATATTATTTCCAGGTTCTGCTGGTTAGGGAAAAAATCTTAAACGCTGCTGAGCTGCTGCCTTAGCTATTTCTGCTTTGCTAACCCGTGAGGTAGATGGACAAGGCTTTTCCAAATATACAGAGAAGGGATTCGAGACTATTCCCGAAGCCCTGAAAGCTGGCCTGCAGTGCTCTTGTAAAAGAGCATGAACTGTCCCCTCCTTCGCCTCCAGGTGGGAACACCTCTAGGTCCTCCCAGGGATCTGGAAATCCACCAGCTGTCTACACCACTCTCCAGAGAAGCGATAAATACACCTACAAATAATCTGGGACAGCCTGAAGCTACAGGAGCTACCAAACTAGGATGAATGCAAACGCCTCCCTGCTGGCCTGGGACACAGGAGGGGCCAGAGAGTGAAGGCAATGGCCCACTCCTGCCGCCTCACCCCACCAGCCTCTCCCAGAAATAGGCATCCAGTGGAGCCAGGAATCTGCAGCCCCTTCCGAGACGTACTCCCACATGTCTCTCCTTGGGTGGCCATCTCATGGTGTGTGATTCCAGTGCTTTAAAATATTCATTTTTAATACAACTACTTAATCTAGTGTTCAACTGCAGAAACAGTGATCTGTTTCAACACTAGAAGATAAATTGGAAAATGAGTTGTTGGAGTCCTGGAGGCTCACATGGCCATCTCCAGACGGAGTCTTTCCAAGGGAATAGACTTGAATTCCGCCATCAGCTGTGGCCTCACAGACATAGCTGGTTTTGGTACTAATCCACTCCTACCTCTTAATCTTGTTGTGAATAATCCAGAAAAAATGTCTTAAAAGCAAATAAAGAATACATCATTTTATTTTGTTTGTTTTGCTTTACATTGGGTTCATCTTTGCACCATTTCTGGGCAGCAAATGAGCATGGCTCATCTTCTGCAAAAGAAGAAAAACTGAGATACAAAGATGGTCATTATTCCACAATGACATGACAGAAAGCTGGAGTCGAGTCAAGATGAAAACTTTCCGTTTCGGAATCATTCTCCCAGAAATGCATCTATTCAGATTTGGGGCACCACTGTGCTCCCACAGCAAGCCAAGACTCAGCATGGACCCTTTACCAAGCTTGAAAAAACCCTGCCTGTCCCCAAGGAGTTTCTATCCTAGTGGGAAGAGGTGACAATAATAAAATAAAACTGGATATTGAAGAGGCAGATATTTTGTCTGGAAAGTCTGGTCAGGGAAGGTGTCCTGGAAGAGCAGTAATCAAATGGAAAGGTGGGGCCTCCCTGGTGGCCTAAGGGTTAAGTCTCAGTGCTGTCACCACTGTGGCCTGACTCTAATCCCTGGCCAGGGAGCAGACCTTTCCTTCCTTGCCCGTTGCTCCCCTCAGCAGTGTATTTCAGTAGATCCGCCTGTTCTTCTCCCCACTCTGTCTCAGTGAATCCTCTCATCCTCCCTCTCCCTGCACCTCTGGCCTACACCCCAGTTCTTCTACACAAAAATAAAGAAATAAATAAAGAACAACATTGAAAAACAAATGGAAAGGAGGATCTGGTGATGTGAGGAAACGGAACCAGAGGCCGGTAGAAGGGACTGGATGGTGTGATCATCACCAGCTCAAGGGACACTCAGGGCCAACCCTGAACAGGGCAGGGAGATGGGGCAGAGAGATGGGTTTCAAAGAGCAAACTGAGCCACATCATGCAGGCGTTTGAATTTATTCTAAAGGCCACAGGATACTTTGTTAGATGAATAACTAGGAAGGTTAATTTCAATTACTTTATTACCATGGAACTTCATTGAAGAAAGCATACTCGAACAAACCACGAAAAGAAACATATTTTCTCAACCTATTGGCAAACCCAGTTCTCAAGGAGGAAAGAGTGGATTGGCTGTCACTAGGAACTGAGTAAATCACCCACGGCTCCTCTGGTCCAGTTGCTCCCACATAAGCCAAATCTCTTTGCTACTCAGGACACCAAAGGTTGTTCAACTCTGAAGAAGTAGGGGTTGAAAGAAAAGGCATTTGGGAATTAAATGTATGCTTCAATCAGTTGAACTTTTATACAGATTGACTGCAGTGAAAAATTAGAGCTTTGTGTAATCCAATAGAGTAAAATCAAATGCCCCAAATAAATAAATAGTTGTCTTTTTTTATTAGCTTTCCATCACCCCCGGATCCATTTGTAAGTTGCATTGTGTCACCTCTCTCTTCATTTGCAATGTTGCCTCTGCAAACTGTTCTGTTTATTTGAGCTCAGCAATCAGGCTTAAATGTACCAATATATATTGTTCTAAAGTGTATATTTTTTCTGTCTACAAAAGACATAGTGACTATTCCTTTTATGGGAAACCAGTTATTAATCCAGTAAGTCTGCATGAATCAATATCTTTGTGAAATGACACCGTGTTCAAGTTATTTTATGTTATGTTGATGGTTAGCTAATTTTGAAATGGAGACATTTCTTCTAGAAACAGACGTAGCAGAATTTAGTGGTGAAAACGTCAATCACGGTAGGTTGTATGTCTTTGTCCCGGCAGAAGAGGGCAGATTTATTGAAGGAAATGCAGCTATATATTCCTCCCCGCACTCTGACCCAAAACATCCGTTTCGTCTATAATTTTGTTTGGCAAAATGACATCAACGGCAATCTAACAGGAAGGCAATGCCACAAGCCATTGTTCTTGGGTTCTGATTCAAGAGTCTCACTGCAGAGCGGTAAGTTAGCAGCTTGGATGGGGCACCAACAAGAAAGAACTCTCTAGTGACAGAAATCTACACAAGGAAATCTACATGACACTTAGCAAGTCTGTAAAGTTTAATCTTGGAAAAACACACTTTAGATAACTGCTCTTTCCTCATATACACCAGCCCATAGAGAAGGGTCTGATTCTTGGGTTCTCCATCCATCCCTCAAATACCTTTTTCCCCATGGTGGTTCTCTTTCCTCTGCTCCTCCCATCCCCATCGCCTTGGTGTTTTAGGTCAAAGAAAAAGTACAGGAAGGAGACGAGAACAAACCCAATGGACACAGGAGATTGGGATAAGAAAATACGGCAGCACAGATATTGTCCAGTTGCTGATAGGTTTGGACAAAGGCAATTCATAAGCACACCTGGATTTATTTTTTTTTTTGGTACTGACACAGCCAAAGTGATT
This sequence comes from Talpa occidentalis, assembly GCF_014898055.3. Lineage (NCBI taxonomy): Eukaryota > Metazoa > Chordata > Mammalia > Eulipotyphla > Talpidae > Talpa > Talpa occidentalis. The sequence continues at coordinate 26,732,514 of NW_023601754.1, read as the reverse complement.
TACTGAATTATAGGTATGACGGTAACCTAGGGATATTTTTCATTCCTGGGTGAACAAGAAAGTACTCACTTAGCATAATGAGGATGTTCCAAGTCAATAATTAAGGTTGAAATTAACAGCGGAGTGACACAGACGTTATGTAGATTGTCGAATCAATGACCCAACGAGTCAGACCTCCAGTGACCATGCTCTCCCACACTGGCCTCATTTCTTGCTTTGGCTCACAGCTTCCCATGAAGCAGACACATGATCATACAGTGGGGCTGTCCTGGTAGAGTAGCGTCATTCATAGAACAACAATAGTGAATAACATTTAAGTACTACTTCTTTGAAAAGTTAAAAACATTTTATATGTCTTCTCTCAATTATCCTTACAGGGTTGTCTGAACTAATTACTGTTAAAATGCCCATTTCACAGATGAGGAAACTGAGGCACAAAGATGCAAAGAAGGATGTGCCTTGTCAGTGATGGGTTACACGTAGGCAAGGTTGGGTTCCGCTAGCGCTGTCACCCAGAGTGAGGAGTGAATTCCGAATCTCCTTCCTAGGCTGCACTCCCCACCTCCCAAACATGTGTGAGAACGGAACTGCTCTTGGGCAAGGAGACCTGGGAGATCCAGTCTATTCCTGGACTCCTGTTCTTTCCCCAGGGCTTGCCCTGTTTCCACTGGGCCTATTCAGCTGGTTGCAAAGACCCATCAGCACATTGGAGACAGAGGAATTTACGGGTTACAGAAATCCACTAAGGGCCTATGTGGCTGCAATAGACACAGGGAGGAAGACTTGGGGACTCTTGCTTGAAGGGTCTTAGGGCACTCTGATTTTGTCATTGGGGAAACAAGGCTTTGTATACCCTCTGTCTGACAGAGACACTGAAATGTGATCGGGCAAATCCTGCCTCCCCTGAGTGGACATCTGCTCATAGAAATGTGGTTCCACAGGGTCACCGAGAATTCCAACCTGCTCTTCACAGTCCCAACAGGAGCATGTGGCCCAGATCCTCCTGGTGAGTCTCATCTCACCCACCCCCCTTTGTGCATAAGTTTTGGGGAGTCTAGAACTCGGGAAGGACAATTTGGAATGGAGAAACCATAAGAAAGAGGGCCTTTCCCAAGAGCCCCAGAATCCAGAATGGAACTGAAGGGCAAAGTCCAGGTTTTAATTCACTGCTCATGGGTTCCTGGGGAAAACACCCTGAACCCCGCAGTAGTCTGTACACCACGGCACACACTGGGCCCTCTGTCTGGAGCAGAGGATGAATCATCTTTACAACCAGGTAGAGCTCAGCCCAGCTGCGTACAGCGGGCACCTGTGGACATGGGCCAGTGGATGCTGGGAGGGCGGGGTAGAAGGCAGAGAAACTTCTGCTGACTCAGAGGACGCCTGCTGCATCTGAGCCATCCACACGACCTTCACTGAGGTATCTTCCCTGCTAGCGAGTTTCACATGAATTCTAAGAATTGACAGGCTCCATCCCCCAAAGAGATTCAGAAAACAAATGTCACTTATGGAGGCAAAGCATCCACTGCTGACATTTCCATGACAGTACAGGGAGCTAGAGGCAGGAAAACAAACTCCCAAAGAGACCCTCAGGGGCTGGGGTCAGGCACCTCTCTCTCGCCTCATTGCTCCATCTGGGGGACAGGACATTGGAATTTCAACTCATCTAGGATCCACAGTTCCAAACACTGAACTTGGGGCAAAGTCAGAGATGAAATTAAGCTGCAGGTACTTGAATCCCAAGAGTTTTATCTCTTGAGTCCAAGCATCTCTTGGTACTGCTGACCCTGCCACAGATGCTTTCAATCCTGGGGAAAGTGGTGGGGGTAGGGATCAAGAGGGGGCCCCAGCCAGCTCGGACAGAGTTCTCCCTGCCTCCTCACCCCCTGGGGTGTGTCACGACATCCATCAGTTCAGAGTCACCTTCCCTGCCGGCCACTGGCCCCTGGGGTCTCGGCCTGAGCTCAGTGGCTTTCAGTTGCAGCAAACAGTGTTTCCCAAAGACACTCAGAAAGCCCTGAGGTTAGGAAACTGGCATTTCTTGGTTGGCTCCTGATCCCAGCAGAGGGTCCCCTGGGAGGTAGAAAAATTTCTCAGTAACATTAAGAGCCCTTCCCTCCTTTCCTGTCTTTGGGTGCCTTTAATGAAATGTTCTCCATCCCAGGCAGGAAAACCATTTCCTTGCAAAATATAAAATCTATTGCTGAGCACTGCAACGAGAATTAACCTTGATTACCGCAGTAATTTACTAATCAAAACTGGAGACCTGCTAATCAAGCTGGAATTGCCAGCTGCTTGATTTTTATAGTAACATAACCAAAATTGAACATTTGGTAAACACGGGGTGTGGGTGTGATGGGGGGAGACTGGAAGGAGATGAGGGCGGGCCAGGGCCTCTGGCTGGACGGAGGGTGGCGTTGGCTTTACCGACCAGCAGGTACAGCAGGTGTGGCAGGAGAAAAGACAGGAAAATGCAGAAGATACCCCTGGATGGGACAGCCCCTTGAATCACATGCATGGGTGATTTGGGGACAAAGCAGTTTTTCCACAATGTGACTGCTCCCAGGTGGGGTTCTTCTAGAAGCCAACCCTTAGGGTGCTAATGTGAGTATTCATTTGGAGGTGATCCCAGAAATTACCAAAGCAGGAAAGTGGGGCAGGAAGGGGAAGCCAGGCCATACAGAAAGCTGCAGTGTGTGGGCTGGTGCTGCAAGAAGGGGGATGGAGGTTGCTGGACCAAAGGGACCCGAAGCAAAATTGGCTGCAGGTGGGTTCCCAGGGGGGGCAGGAAGCTCTTATTGGCTGAGGGTGGCTTCCAAGCTGTTACCTCCCTGCATCTGGCTGCCTTTCTTGCAGGCCAGACCAAAGAAGCTGGAGTAGGCATCCTGGGTAGGCACCCCGAGTAGGCACCCTGGCCCACTCCCGTGGGTGTGGATAGGACCCAGGCAGGGTGTCGATCATGCCGAGTAACTCATGAGCATGCCGCCCTGTGTGACTATGGCGGGGACCACTGACACCGACAAGGCACACCTCTTACTTCTGCAGATGTCAGCCAGGTAAGCAGCAGTTAAGGGTGCACACACACCCCAGAGTTTGCCTCACCTGGTCGGTATCTTCTGTCCTTGGAAGGAATTTAATTGCTAACTCCATGGCCAAGGATACTGCATTTCGTGTCTCTGAAAGCCGGGCTCCTTGCTGCTGCTCAGGGCATGGGCTGAAGGGGGCTGGTGCCCGGGGCTAGAAGGCAAGTTCAGAGCCTCAGCAAGCACAGAGGATGCAGCAGCAAAGATGGGAAGGGGCAGCAGCACAAGGAAGGTCTGGAAGGACAGAGAAAGTAAAGGGAACTGCCACCTCGCCTCTCCCGCTCCCAGCCTGAGCTCTCCCAGAAGAGTTTCACCAGTGAAATTAAAACAGAGCGCAGGTGAGTGCCAGCCAGCCGAGTGCCCCCAGGGGCACCATCTTTAATCCAACAAGAGTAGGTGAAGAAGGCCTAGAGGGGTGCCCAGTCCATGCAATAGTGGCAGCATCTGAGGGGCCTGTGGTGCCCTGGACAAAGGAGAACTGGAGCCCAGGACTTTTTTCTGCTGCTCATGGTCCTCTCCCAAGTGCAGACATGGCAGGAATGTGTCCAGTGGCCCCCCAGCAGGTCGAGCAGTGTGGGTCCTGGCTTTGTGTTGCTGCCTCCATCTTCTCTCTGTGACCGTGATTTCAAGCAGAACCAACAGGAAAACTGAGGCCGCCCTTCCAATCTGCCCCCAATGTTACCATAGTCATCTGAGGGTGTGCAGCCTTCCAGAAGTCTCCTTGGGATCTAGATATAAAATGTATGGTATTGGTGGGGTGGGGAGAGATTGTTCTTGCTGTGCAAGTTCTCCCCATAAACTGGGGTGAGCTACTCAGAGGTGAGCTACACACCTCATGTCTGTTTGTTATCTCCTTACTGTCTCCTTGGTGATGGGCAGTTTGGCCTTTGCTCTCGCTGCATCCTGCTGCAGGACGATCTTGCCATGCGACTCCTTGAGCAAAGTTTTCTGACATTACACCCAGAGGCAGAAATGACGGAAGAGTAGATTTGCATATTTGCAGTCTTACTAGATTTTGCCAACTTTCTCACCCAGTTGCCACGTCCCTCCCATCCTTGCTATTGTCAGATTCAAAAGTTTTGCTCGTGTGGTGCAGATGCTGCTGCTTTATATACATATCAGGAATGACTGATGGACCTGAGCTGCGTTTTGGTTTTGGTCCTTGGGTTTCATCATAGAAATCTTAGCCTTTACCCATCTTTCTATCAAGTTGATTGTCCTTTTATTATTTATTTGTAGTTATTCAAAATTTTAAAAGATTTAAGCATACAAGAGCTGGGGTACAGGCTAGAGGTGCAGGAGGTGAGAGGATTCACCAGAGTGGGGAGCAGAACAGGCAGATATACTGAAATACACTGCTGAGGGGAGCAGCAGGCAAGAGAGGAGAGGTCTGCTGCACCATGTGGGTCAGCAGCCTGGCCGGGTATCGAACTCATGCTGCGGATAGCTTCATGGGGCTAATACTTAACCCCTTGCGCCACCAGGGAGGTCCTTATTCATATTTTTATACACACAATCTGGAGCAAATGCTTAGTTGTGTTAGATGTTGCAAGTCATGGACTTCTTTTTCTCCTCCTTTATTTTCTCTGCCTCCCCCCACCCCTTCCTCCTCCTCTTTTCCTTCTTGGAGGAGCCAGGTGCTGTGGGAATATCTTTACATCCAGCATATTCGTGGGACCTCAGCTCTGCAGAGTGCAAAGCCCTTGCTGCTTAAGGAATGAAGCAGCTTTTGTAATCTGCTTTCTTGGAACTTCACGATTGATAAGTCATGAATTCTGATTATTCCAAAGGACAGGGGTGCCAGAGATAGTGTATGCCCATTATCTTCTCTGGTGGGCATGGTGGACTCCCGGTGAACTCCTAAATCTGGCTGTGACCTTGGAATCCTCTGAACAGTAGTTAGGACAATAGGCTGCCCTCCCCGACCCCACCCCTGGCATTAGGTAAGAAAATATCTATGCTTCTCACTGCCCCAAGCATCATATTCTTTTTCTGTGGTCCTCCAAAGGAAACAGGAGATTCAGAGCCTTTCCACCATGGTTGTCTTATCAGAGTTTGCATTAAAAGAAGAAAACCCAGCTAGTTGTTTTGACCTCACTATTTAGGGAAGTGATACTAATAACCAGCTAATGTTTATTGAGCAGTTACTATGTGCCAGCCGCTGTGTCAAATGCTCTGTCCCTATTTTCTCACTGACCTTGACAGCAGCTATTCAAGGCCACTCACATCATATGGCAGGATAAAGGCAAACCCGCCTGGGCTCTCACCTGGAACCTTCCACTACTGAGATGTGAGCTGTAAGCCCTCACTTCCCTTCCCACCTGAATGCTGTGGCCAGTGGATCAGAAACTCACTGCAACAGCGTTTTCTGGATCTCAGCAGAGGGATGAGTGATAGACGTCAGGCTGCTGTGGATGTTGGGTGGTGCCGAGCACACCCATCTCCCGAGAACTGTCCTCAGTCCTTGGGAGTCACCTCCCCTGGAAACATCTGAAAAGCAGCATCCCCCCTGAGGCTCCAATCAATGAGGGAGACAAAGCCGAGACCCTGTGCCTCAGGTGGCCAGCTCCTGCTGCTAACCTTCCAGAAGCCCCCTTGGCCAGGGTGAACAGTTCCTTGCCTGCCTCGGTTCCCTGCCCTCCCTGACTTCCTCCTTGCCCTCAGGTTGTAGGAGCGCACTTCCTCCACCAGTTCTTTGCCGAATAGTCTAGCACTGATTCAGCTTTGAAATCTGAATATTTTTAGCTATAAATGACCCAGATGACTCCCCCAAATGACTCTGTTTGCTTTTGCATGTGTAAACAGAACCCTAATGCTAAAAGAGTCCTTTTATTCCTTCATCCCCAGGAACCCTATTAAAATGAGAGGCAGAGGACCTGGTTTTGACACGGAATAACTGAGTCCCAGGGGCCAGCTTGCCCAGGAAGTCTCTGCCTAGCAAATCCATGGCCTGACCTGTTTCTCTCATGCTGCTGTGAACTCCACGGGGGTCTTCCTTGCCCTCTTTTGCTTTCCTGGATCAGAAGTCAAGGCCTGCCCTAACCCACTCAGTTCTACCAAAACCATCAGGAATTTTCTAGATGCTGTCTGTCCTACAGGGAAATTTCTTAGGGGCTTCAGTTTCATGCGTCCAAGGAGCTGGTGGAGCAGCAAGTCAGCATTCCTGCCTTCCCTGTCACCTTGCTGGCTGCTTCTGGTCAAGGCTTTCTTGAACCCTCCCTGCAGGACCAGGAGCTTCTGGTCAACCGGTCCTCTCCTACCCCTAGCCTGGGAACAAATGCCTTTTTCAGAATTTCACTGGGAGGCAAAAAACTGTAAGTTTTCACGTGGAAAGTCAAAATTAGAGGGTAACTGAAGAGTACGTACTTAAAACTGAGGTTTATTTCTCAGCGTTGCATCTGTGGCTGAGATGATGATTCTCCCCAGGGAGGACGGGTCAGCCCCCTGCATTTCGGTCCGGGATGCCAGCAAGGCTGGTACTTCAAAATGGCAGCGCACAGGAGAAAAGAATAAGTGGGGAATTTTGTGTTGCAGCAGGGTGGTTTCTAAGTTCATGCCAATTTATTCCACAATCAAGAGCAATCCACCTCACTTTGCCAAATCATGCAATAGTTCTCTCTCCATTACATCAAGGTACGGGAGACAGTAACAAACAGCATTACGACGTCACAAATCAATTTTATTGAAAACGTATTAGGTTTCAGTAAAACTGAAGGATCAGACACCGGAGGAGAAGAAACCAGGGGCGAGGAGACAGCGCACCAAGATTTACTTCTGAGTGCTACAAAATATTGAACTAAAAATAACATTAAAGATGAAATTTGTAATGAATCTCAAGCTGCTAAATTCCCCAAGGCTGGGTCTGCCAAAGGCTTTGCAGCAATCCTCTGTTCTTTCCTGTCTTTATTTAAATATTTTATACAGTTGTCTATGTTCATGTGCAGTGTGAACTGTCATTTATATTTCAGTCCACTCTAAAATGGATCTTAGGCTACTTCAAGCTGAGCGCCGTGCACCGAGCTGAGAGGTAGGCTGGGATGCAGAGGATAAATGAAGACGGATACTTAATGTACTTTTTGTGTACTTATATTTGGCTGTCATGGTTTCTGTCTTAAATCTGATTTGTAATTCTATGGGTTTTGTGACATTATGATAAGATGAGATGTGCGTAAGACTCCCATTTAGCAGGGACATTGATGGGCGTTTGAGTTAAAGAGAGTGGTTGACGGCAGCCAGGCAGGATTCGGACCCCGCGGCTTAATGCTTCGCTGAAGAACCTGCTCCGTCTGGAGCTGTAGTATTTCATGCTTTTCTATACATTAGACTTTGCCAAAGTGAACTTTTGGAAGAATAAAACATTTCCAAGATAAATTCAATTTTCCCTAGCGTTGAACTTAACTTTCTATGTCACTTAATGATTTACTCCAGTTTGGGTGAAAGAGTGCATTTTCCTACTTTGCACACCGAGGGGGAGGACCAGGTATGAAAGGAAAGTCAAAGGAGGAGGAGCGGATGTGGAGAAAGGAGGCAGGATGGCCCAAGGCCGGGAAGGGTCCTCCTGGACCCATCGCACAAAAGCCTTTGTGTGCACGGTGGTGGGGCTGGCTGGGTCCTCAGTAAAGCTCCCTTTTGGTTCTGCAGGGGAGTGGGGGGTCCTGGCACATCACAGCTCCAACCTGATGGGCCATTCAGTTCTGGGGTGATGGAAGCATGGTGGGGATGGGGTTCTTCGCAGCCCCCCATGTGTCACCTGGACTCCCCATCACCTGCCCTGGCAGTGCCCTTCCCTCCAGCCTGGCATGGGAGGGGCAGCTCTTTCTCAGCACCCCCCACAAGGAATTCCGCTCTTGCTCTTTCATCCTTCCCCCAGCACATCCCTGGAGTGCACAATAACCCTGGGTCCCCCACCTTTACCTTTGGGGGGCCCTGAAGTGCTCACTATTCTGGTATCTTTAGATTTTGCTAGCAGTGTGGCCACTAGGATCTGTGGGGTGCCTCCTAAGGGGAAACCCTCCCCATATGTAATCAAATGAAATGTGATTACTTTTCATAAGTAATCAAATGAAATCGTAGCTGGTTGTTCCCAATATTTGCAGGGGACAGCGAAAGTTGGCAGCTCCTTCTAGCCTCACCTCCTGACCCTCTGTTCCTACCACATGCTCAGCTGTACCTCTGCACTTGGTTGCAGGCTCCTGCAAATACCACGGCAGTCACATCTGGCTCCCACCCTCACTCAGCACCTTCCCGGAGTGCAACACTGGGAAATCAGATCACCTCACTGTGGGGGTTGAGTGTGGACCCCAAAATGATACTTGCGTGTTTTTAACTCTCGGAATAGGTAACTGTGCTCTTGGCTGGGGACAGGGTTTTTGCAGATATTATTAAGTTGAGGATCTCAAGATGAAATCCTCCTGGATGACCTCGGGGGGCCCTCCAATGACAAGTTTGCTGATGGAAGAGGAGATGACCCAGAGGGGATGACCCAGAGGGGACCCGCGTGAAGACAGAAATCACAGTGATGTGGCCACAGCCGTGGGACACCTGGAGAGACCAGACAAGCGAGAACGGAGGCTCCCCACGTGCCTCTGGAGGGAGGGTGGCCTTGCTGAAACCTTGGTTCTAGGCTTCTCGCCTCCAGAACTGTGGGAAAAGAAATGTTTTAAGCCAGTTTGTGCTCATCGTTACCCAGGCAGCCCTTGACTCTCTAACTGCCTCCTCCCCTAAATGGGAAGGCTGCCACACCTATGAGGACCTCGAGAGACAAGGTCATGTCAGGGGCACTGGGAGGTGGCCAAGAGCTGGCACCATGTGATGCTTGCAATGCCCTCTCTGCTCCCTCCATTGTCCACCATGCAGGATGACCGACTCGGCCTTGTTCTGTCCTAGCCTACAGAAGTCCTGTCCACTGTCAAATGGCTTATCTTATCAGACCATTCAGGCAGCCAGCAGATACCATCCCTCCTGAAGATGATGGGGAGAACTTGACCTTGGTGTTAGCAGGACTTGACCACCCCTGCTGGGCCTCAGGGAGTCAGAAGAGCCACTGTCCCTCTGCCCAGGGTTCTCGGCCTCCACCAGCTCATGCATGGTCTATGCTGCTCATAAAGGCGTCCAGCTGTGAACAGCTGCTGCCCTGCTCGAAGCTCCTTTGGCTGCAGGTGAGAGCAGCCCACTCATCCAAAGCAGAGCCCCGTAGCAGAAGGGAAGGCAGGAAGGACCCCTGCCTCCTGGGACTTGCACCCTGGGAGAGGAAAACTGCCAGGCCCCCAAGCTGGCATCTCAGCTTCCCTCTGCCTGCCTCTTCAGACCAGCCGCTTCCTGAGGACAGAGGTGAAATCCAGGCAGGGTGTAAGTGTTGTGCTTATCACCTTGACAGAAGGAGGCTGCTCCCTGGGGCCCCCACCCAACCCCCACCAAGAAGAAGGTGACTGGCACAGCTCAGCTCAGACACCCACTCAAGTTCCATCCACAAAGGCCTGCTGGGCAGGCCTGTGAACAGCTTGGCCTAGAGAGCCAGCCTTGGCAACTGGGGTCAATTCTCAGATGGTGGAGGGGGTGGGGAGAGGACAGATTCTCTTTCCTCCTGCACCAAAAAAAAAACACCCAAAAACCTCAACTAATGAGCATCATCTTATGAGACCCTACTTTCCATAACCAGGTGGGGAATGAAGCCTGGCCAGACCCTGCCTGTGCAGACCCCCTGGTCCCGGCTTCTCTGCATGGCTGATGTTGCATGTCTAATGTTGCTGTGTGGATGGGGATGAAGAGGGAAACCTTGATGGAAACTTCCTCCTATGTATCTACAACCTACAGAAGCCCTCCTCTAAGGCCCCTGTTTCCAGCTGGTCTGCAGAGAGACTTTGGAGGGTGTGAGGCAGCTGGGTGTTGGGCCTTGAAACCCCCAGGGTCTTGAAGGAGGTGAAGGCAGAGACCCAGCCTTGCTGTGTCCAGGGCTGGCCTTTCTTCTTCACACAGGACCAGGCTCTGCCTACTGGCCTCTCCTGGGCTAGAAGCTCTCTAGGGGGCATCCAGCCTCAGTCCTCTTGAGTCCTGCTCCTCCTCCCACGTCCTCAGTCCACTTTTGTCCTCTGGGCCTCAGTCTCTTCATCTATGGGATGGACATGGTGCGGCCAGCCCCATTTCAGAGAGAATTGAAGTGGTCTATGGGGTCTTTAGGCTGACTGGTTTTCTGGAAGGAGTTTCCATCTGAGGGGTGGAGTTGAACTTGCTGATTAGGGGTAAAGTTGCAAAGAGGTCTCAGGGGAGGGTCAGGCTCTAGGGGGCCTCATGGGGACAGCCCGTCTGTCTCGGTGCGGTTCCTCGAGGTTAACTCCCAGGAGCACACGCCCTGCCTGGCCGTCTTTTGTCCCCTAATCTCCTCTATGTTTCTTCTCTGACCCTAGGCAGACATTTGACCTGCGACCCTCTCTCTGTTCCCAGAATGCAGGCATTCACGCCGAGAAGCGACGACAAGAAGACGCTCGCATTCAGAAACCTGAGGCCAACCGGAGGGGCGGTGGGCAGTGGCCCAGGGAGCCTCCAAGCCACAACCTGACCTGTGACCCCAGCTCTTCCTTAGCAAGGAGGACACGTGTCCTGGGGAAGCTGGCCAAAGAGCTGGGGAGAGGGGACAAGAGACCGTGTGTCTGTGGAGTGAATACTTTAAGGCAATAGCTGAGTGCCCAGTGCTGCCTAAGGACCAATGAAAGGACACTTGCGGCAGGACAATGGCTCAGGCACACCAGCGCTCAGTCCGGCTTGTGGATATAACAAAACACACAGACTGGGTAGCTGACTCACAACAGAACTTTATTCCTCGCGGTTCTGGAGGCTGGAAGTTCAAGGTCAAGGTGTCAGCAGCATCCAGTTCTGGTAAGGCTCTCCCTCTGCCTGGTTTATGGCTAGCCCCTTCTGCTGTATCCTCACAAGGTGAAGGGATGAGGGAGCTCCTTGGTCCCTATTTAATGACTTAGTCCCCAATGGGTTGATTTTGTCCTCACAGCTTAAACACTTCCCCAACCCCACCATACCATCATCTTTGAGAGTGAAGATTTTAGCTTGCATCACTCCAATCCCCCCATACCACCATTTTTGAGGGTGATGATTTCAGCTTGCACCTCTTCAAGCAACCCTTCAAAACCACCATCTTTGAGGGTGATGACTTCAACTTACAAATTTGGGGGGACACAAACATTAGGGCCACTGCAGGTCCTAATGCCTGGAACTGATTGTCACCCTCTAAGGAAAAGGGGTATTGTGTGAAGGATCTGGAGATGAAGAGGTTACCATGGTGGGCCCCAAATGCATCCCTGGTGAGCTTATAAGAGAGAGGCAGAAGGGAGTCTAGCCACCCAGATGAGAGGGCCGTGCAAGATGAGCAGAGACTTGAATATGCTGATTTTGAGGACCAGAGTGATGCAGCCACCAGCCAAGGCATGTCAGCTGCCACCAGAAGGGAGAGGACACAAGGAATAATGGCTTTTCCCCCAGAACTTTCTGAGGGAGCAAGACCAGCCTGACCCCTTGATTTGAGCCAAATGACACTGCTTTGGGGCCTCCAGAACTCTGGCAGGGAGTTGTTTTAAGACACCAAGAGTGCAGCAATGTGTGACTTAAAACAACACACAGATAGTGGGTCACACTCAAACCTGCCTGTTCACTCTCTGCATCTCAGCCAAGAGTCATTCTCCCCAGTGGACTGTGAGCTCCGGGAAGGCCAAGGCCATGTATCTCTGGGTGCTCAAAGCTCAGCATAATACGGATATAGATAACAACTTCAAAATCATCAGTACAAGTGGGGGAGCAGCTAATAAAATGGAGCTAGTGAAGGGAGAGAACAAGATATGCCATGCAGACGGCAGAGGTCTTAGGACGTCAGCTGTTCTTATTATTTGTCTTGCATTTGATTGGCCTCTTCTCTCTTTGCCTTGTCTTCCCAACCAGCCACAAAGACCCCTGAAAGCTGGGATCCCCTCCCTGCCACAGACCTACACAGGACTTTGCCCTTGGCATGCTGATTGATTAAAGATTGCTGACTGATAGACTAATGGTTGTTTGAACACCTGGATCCAGCTGTACCTATAGTCCACTTTCTACCAATACATTGAGCTCGATGTCTTTCGCCTGCCACTAAAACTTATGTCAAACACTGAATGAAATGGACGGTCTCAGGGTTGCCTGGGCAGGTGGGTCATGCGCAGGGACCTCCCCGTGGCCTCAGGTGCACAGGCCCGAGAGCCCAATTTTCAAGTGTAAATCAGGAGTCTCAGCTTAGAGGGTCTACAACTCAGGGGAAGGCCCAGAAAGCTGCCTTTCTAAGCTCCAAATCTAGGGTGTGCCTCCAAAGCCACCTGACACTGACAGAGACATGCGAGGGAGAATCAATGAAGCCTCAACGGAACTGCACTTGCTCTCTGCTGAAGCACATGTGTGATTTCTAACATGCACATGATTTCTAACATACACAAGCTTACCTGCCTCTGTTTGAGGAGGAACCAGTTGGACATGCTGATGCTCCCTAGCCAGAGCAGTGGCTCCGGAGGAAGCGTGGAAACATGGTGCAGAGAAAATTGCAAGGAGACATGGAGTGCTGAACACACAGTGAACATACACTGAGAAGATTTGGGGAAAACATGTCTTTCAGGGTTGGTGATTATTCCTTATAACTATGGATTTCAGCATTTGCTTTGGTAGAAGCATTTGCCACCCTAGAAGGCAAACTTTGAGCCAGAAGAGATTGTCCTTAGGGCTGAACAGTCCTGTCTTTGAGATAAGGCCCCAGACTCTCCAGGAGTCCAGCACGGCAGCATGCCAGCCCCTATGCCCTCTGCAGAGAGCACAGCACATCACATTGCCACCTCTTCCAAGAGCATTAAACATCTGCTGCAATTTACCCCGCACAAGCTGTAGTCACACAGTGTTCTTTTTTTTTAAAGGCTCATTTTTATTTATTTATACATACAAGAACTGGGGTAAAGGCCAGAGGTGCGGGGTGTAAAAGGATTCACCAGAGACAGATTGGGGAGCAGAACAGGTGGATCTACTGAAACACACTACTGAGGGAAGCAGTGGGCGAGACAGGAGAGGTCTGCTGCGCCATATGGTCACCTCCCTGGCCGGGGATGGAACTCAGGCCCATGTGGCTGGTGTTAGCTTGATAGAGCTGAGTCTTAACCCCTGCCCCCCCAGGGAGGCCCCCACACAGCATTCTTTTAAGAACTCAAGGGGGAGTTGGCTGAACAAAGGATGGTATACAAGAGAAGAACGTGGACTAGGAACTAGAAGGCTTTGGTAGCCTCAGGAGGCCTTTTCCCCCCTTTGCTCCTCGGCGCTCCCATCATCAAGCAAGGGGCTTGGTCCCCATTTGTACAGGACACTTAGTAAAAGGTGAGATAGCACATGGACAAGCATTACTGGCGGCAAGCGCCATGTTGAGAAATTCGCTTTAATTCTGTGCCTGCCCCTCGAAGGACATCCAGGTCAAACACTTAGTGCAGGACATCTTGAACAGCTTTTCCATGTTTTGCTCATTCTTTTCTTTCTTTTTTATTTATTTATGCATGCAAGAGCTGCAGTGTAGACCAGAGGTGCGAGGGGTGAAAGGATACACCAGAGACAGAGTGGGGGGCAGAACCAGAGGATCTACTGAAATACACTGCTGAGGGGAGCAGCGGGTGAGACAGGAGAGGTCTGCTGCACCATGTCAGGCAGCTCCCTGGCCGGAGATTGGACTCTTGCTGCAATAGCAGTGGATTGCTTCATAGTGCTGATGCTTAACCCCTTGCATCACCAGGGAGGCCCCTGCTCATCCTTTTCAACAAAAAGAGAACAGTGTGAGGCTCAGTGCCCTAGGGCAGCGTAAGTATCTGGTTAGCATTTAATGTTGTCTTGTTTTCTTTTTAGTCAAGGCTAGTGATGGGGTCTTGCATACAATAATGGTGTGAGGAAAGGTGTGTGAGTACAAAGGCGACCAATGGAACTGACGCATTAGGTGTCTGTACTGATATTTTGTGCCTGATTTTGGGGGTTCCAGACCCTCACTACCCCTGGGAACTGGTCGAGCTTCACATGCCGTAAGTCCTTGTAAGAGGAACCACACTGAATGTTCCCACTCAGGGGCTAGACGTGTCCTGGCCACGGACCACGTAGCAGTCACTTCCTGTCTTTCTGGAACCCTGACCTGCAGCCACAGAAAAGACCCTCTTTCCTCCTTCCTGCCCTGACACCACGCCACCTTGGATTCCCTTAACAATACTATTTCCAACAAAAGATGTAGATTTGCGAGTGTAGACTGCATCAGAGCCCAGAGAGTTTTTCCTTCTGCCTGTTTACATTAAAAATACTCATTATGATTCAAATTGCTTTCAAATTATGCTCATCTGGATTTCTGTGCTTTATAAAGACTCCCGTGCCTGTTTCTTTCTGAGGTTATACGTTACAATATTTTTATTTTGATAGAAACTGCTTTAAAGACTCCACAGATATTTGCAAGACTGTGGATAAAATAGCTTCCTGCAGAGTAAATCCTCTTTCATAGCCTACTGTCATGGAGGGGAAACTGAGGACAAGAGGTCGGGTACTGCTGTAGCATTAACACGAGGCTTCGTGTGTCACTTCTGGAGGTGCAAGTGGTGGCAGCACTGGCCACACAGTTCTGAGCTGTCTTCACCCCTCATTGGCAGCCTGAAAAGGCTAACTAGCATTAGCTGCCCTCCATGAAAGTGTTTGTATTCTCTTCGCTTTCATTGGTTATAACACGTACAATTAGCTAATATGAAGAGAACTTGCTGACACCGAGTTTTCAGCAAAGGAAATGGGATGAATTCAAAGGTATCGAGCTACAAGGCATACCAGGAAGATGGAAATTGAGGTTTGATGGTCACCTGCCCCTATAGAGTCTTGAGCCCTGGATGCCTGGTCCACATGCCTTCAGTCCTGGGACTGTGCACATCATCCCTATGTATGACTTGAGTTTGGGTAGCAGGGGAAAGACACCCAGCACAAGTTGGATAAAATAAAATGTACTGGTAGAAATGTTATAGGACAGGGAGAGGGGCAGCCCAAACCCTGCAAACCTGCCTATTCTAAATGGGTTCTTCCATCCGCCGCATCAATACAAAACATAGGAGACTTTAAGGGGAAGGAACTTTAATAAAACTAGGAAACAATACAGGTAAGGCAAAGAGTCTAGTTTCTAAATCAAGCACCCAAAGTTACCCGTCCCCTCGTGGGTAAAACTCCATCCATGTGGGATCGGCCCAGAGCAAGGCCCCAAAGCCTGCCACAAGTCTAAAGCATCTTCCAGTGGGGACCCCCAGAAAAGGGTCAGAAACTACCAGACAAGCCTGGAAGGAAAAGAGCAAAATCAACATCAAGATAAAAGCTGCCACTGTCACCTCCCCACAGGTCTCACCCACATCTGTGTCACCCCGTCTACGACCAAAAGACAAGCGCAGTTTCTTCACGTGTCTCTAGGCTCCATGCGCCTCCTCCAGGTCTCCTGGCTCCATCCTGCTTCCTTCCTCAGTCTCTTCTGCAGCTTCTCCTCTTCCTGCTCAGCTCCACCCTCCCTTGGGTGGGGCAGGGAAACTCCCCCTTTCCTGGGGACCACCCTGTTACAGAAAAATGAACTAAAATCCATATATGGCTAGAGATAGGTGTTGGAAAAACATCATCAGGATGATTCACAAAAGCCTATAAACCAGAATGTTCACTTGTATCTGTGATTTCTATGGCAAAATAATTGAAACACCCTAAATGTTTAGTCATGGAGAACTGGTTAAATAAAAATAATATATTAAAATAGCGGAATACTATGCAGCCAGTAAAAATATGCTCTCAGAGAATAGCAATGATAATAAATGTTCTTGACATCCTGTTAAGCAAGATATGGAAATAAATACATAATAAGTTCACAGGCTTGTTACAAGATATTTATTAATTAAAAACTGGATACAAATGTAGATATATTTTCTCTGACTAGAGGGATTATAGATGATAATTTAAATATTTTCTTAAATTTTTAAGTGTTCTATTCTATTATGAATATTATTATATTATTACTTTAGATACTTAAAAAAAGTAAACAGATTATTTTAAAATCTGCATAGATGTATAGTGACTGATAGGAGAATCCCCAACCTGGGGTAAGTGGGAGATTCACAGGAATTACTCATCCTCTGATCTACAACTGGAATGCACATCCATCTGTCCGTCCATCCATCCATCCATCCATCCATCCATCCATCCATCCATCCATCGTGCAACAGACATAAAACTTGAAGCAGTGTCCCAGACTGCTGGGAGGGAGGGTTCTTTAAGCAAGAGCCATTGAAGCTGAGATCTGAAAATAAAGAGCAGGAACTCAGCAGGAAGATGGAGGGCTGAGCACCCCACAGGGTGCTCTGATGTAAAAGGAAGGTGAGAGGGTCCGATCACTGGCACCCAGGGCTCCGCAGGGGCTGTAGTTCTGGTGGCAATCATTCCAGTGGAGCAAGAAATGATGTTGCATCCCCTGCAGATTCTCACTGTTCCTGCCATAACCTGCACTTTGCCCTGAGCAGGCCAGTTGAGCTGTGTCTGTTCTAAGTGGACATTTAAGAGATGACCAGCCTGTGACCTCTGTGGCCCCTCTGGTGAGAGGGTCTAGAGTCACAGCCTGGGTGACAGCAAGGTGTCTAGGGATCTGGCTGGACAGACGGGTCTCAGCTTCTATCGTCGGGCTGCTTCCTGCAGCAGAGGAGGCTGGAGTGTGGTAGGAGTGCAGGTTCTGGGCAAGGAGGCAAAGTGTGGGCCTGGGAGGAAGAGCTGGCTGCCCTGGGTGATGGCTCTCAGGTAGTCTTGCTGTCCCTGCCTGTCTCTCAAGGTAGGCTCCAGGCTGTTTGCACTGAGAGCTTTTGGAGGCCCTCAGGAGATCTCAATCAGAAAAGGGAGCCCAGAGCCTGCCTCCATCCCCATGCATTTCCTCCATCTCTGCCTTGGACCCGTGGGTATATTGGCCACACTCTCTATTGCAAGTGGCAATACCAAATGAACAAAAGCATCACACTGGACCCGGCTTGGATTCAACAGGAGGGACAAATGAAGATCTAGCCAGAGGTGGAGACCATGTCTCAGGAAGTCACGCACAGCCTGGCTGGACATGGGGCAAACAAATGCCTATCAGTGACTCTACCCCCACCCCACCCCAGGATCACCCCCTCCTGTCTGTAACCTTTGCAGGATAGCTGCTTCTCACCCTCCAGATTCGGGCATGAGTTCCTGCTTCTAACTGTCTGATGGGCCAGAGAACCCTCCCGGACCCAGCGCTGGGGGCTGCCGGGGATGCTAACACATTCAGGCAGGGCAGTCTTCCCTGGAACTGGGAGCCGGTGGTGGCATCAAAGACTGAGAATAAGGTACAAGTGCTTTCCTGCAAGGACAACGAAGATGCTGTCAGAAGAAGGGAGAAAAAGAGAGCTGGGTCCTCAAAACCCACAGCTCTTGCCTCCAATAGGATGAACATCCATTCCCTGGCCAACTCACCTCCTGCAGCCCCAGGTAGAGGCCCCCACCCAGTGCTTGTAAACAAGGAGAGGGTCACATCACCCCACTTGCACACATTTTATAATGTGCTTGGAGAAGTCCACCTGTAAAGGCTGCATTGAGCTTTTCCATCCTCCACGCTCATGTTGGGTATTCAAATGTCCCGCACCCTGCAAGGCACAGTGTGGGCTACCCCGAGAGGGGCCTCCTATCTGCAGCTTCACACTCCCAGACCCATCGCCACCCATGTCAGATACCCCAAGCCAACATAAGAGGGAAGCTTTGCTTCCCGCCTTCTATCCCCGTCTCTGCATATGGTCTCCTGAGAAGTTTTTCATGAATCACAGCATTTCTTTCTTTTTGGCCAAAAACTTGAATTACGTCTCTGTCTTTTCTCCCTTCTTATAGAAATATTTATGATCTATCTACTAAATAATGCATTTGAAGATGACTGTAGTAGCACATACTACATATGCATAAAATAGGATGCAAGATCTTAAATTATGTAAACATAATTAGACTGAAATCCGACTCAATGGTCCCATCTCCAGGTTTTCACGCTGAAGGCACGTGTGTCTGGGATGAGTCAATATATGGGCTGCTCTCCCTAGATGGAAATTCATCAGTGTGAGTGTTTAGAGGATTTTAAAGCTTTCCCCCATGTGCACACAAAAACATGACCTAGTGAATGGCTTCTTTAATTCTGAATGTGTGAAATATTGTCTGTGGATTCCAGCAGCACCAGCCACACGTGTGTGGGGAGGCAGGGGGTTCTCTGTTCTCCTTTCCCTTATAGCCCTCTGGATGAAAGAACGATCTTGTTTATCAGATCAGGCTGCTGGTCAGGGAAAGTGACCTCGGGATGCTAAGCATGGCAATGAAGCTCTGAGCAAACTTCTGGGTCTTCTTTTCCACCAGCTCCCTCTGCTCCTTTTCCAGGAAGACCAACTGCCTCCGGCCCAAAGGCAGCCTGGCCAGTTAGCACCATATGACTAATTCAGACTAATTGTCATGGATCAAATAGCAGCAAAATATTTCCAGTTGTCAGTCTCCTGTTTTCCAATTGTTCCTCTGTTATACGTCTAAGTAAACATTTGTTCTGCTTATCGTCTCTGAGGAAAGACATGAATCACTTGCTAGAAGAAACCGCAGCGGCAGCTGTTGCCTATTATGAACCAACATTTGGCAACAGGGCCTGCTGCACTGGACGCCAGCACTAACTTTGCTTTTTGTTTGTCCTCATTTGAGAAAGGGAGGCCTCTGGCACCCTGGTGGACCAGTAGCCAGGTCTGTCCTGCCATCTTGACATAGGGCATTGGACTCAGCCCCTCGTCAGAAAGCTTTCCCTCTCCTGGCTTGCCCAGGTGCCTGGAACCCCGTTCCATGTGGCTTTTCTGTGGCTTCGATGCTGTCTGCAGAAGGTTCTTGAGAAGGTTCTTCTAAAGGTTCTTGTTGCCTGAGGGTAGCTGCATGGGAAGCGGTTTGCTCACATCCAAAGAGTCTTACAGAGCCTTTTGTCAGGTGCTGGCTTCTAAGGAAGGATTTGAGGGAATCTCAGATTGGAGGGATCTCAGGGAGTGGGGACTTGTCTGTTTTTACAGCAACGGACACAGGAAACATATCTTTCTAATAGGCTCTGTGCTGGGCATTTCTTCCTGTGCCCCACAGATGAGCTAACCCTCTATGTCCAACTAGGTGGCCGAGACAGTGACTAATCAAAGAAGACAGCAGACAAGGAAACAGAAGTCTGAGAGGAGAGAAGGTTTGGGAACTGGTAGAATTTCTCAACTGGGCTTTGCAGGGCAGGCAAAGTTAACTGGACAGGAGGCCCGTGGTTCGGTGGAGGAAACAGCTTCTGCACAGGTGGGTAAGAGCTTGGGGTGATTCTAATGGGCAGGTTTGCAACAGAGAAGGGTTGGGGATACCAAATCTGCTCTGATACCAAATCTTCCCCTAATCCCTCTCAGGTCTAAATTGGACACTGCCTTCCCTGGGAGATGAGCAGAGACCTCATCAAATGAGTCTTTGAGCACCAAGTTCCATTGGTCTGTAACCCAATGCCTATCAGGATTCTGCATACCACAGGTGCTCAATAAGTGCACCTGAGTGCGGTCAGGAAAAATTCTAAAGATGATCTCTGTCCTTATAGTTAAGAACATTTTGCTCTAGGAAAGACTTTGAAAGGAAAGAAAAGACAAACCATCAATTGAGAGAAAATATTTTCAAATCACCTACTCAAAGCGAGAAAGAACTTGTGTCTTTTATATAATGAACTCTCAAAACTCAACAGTAAGAAAACAAACAAGTGAACTTAAAAATGGGTGACAGACATCAAGCAGTACTTTACCAAAAGAACATGTAAAGATGACAAATAAGCACATGGGAAATGTTCAACATAATTCACCATTACAAAAATACAACTTAGAACCATGATGAGATACCCCTTTATCCCTAGTAAAGTTACCAACAACAACAACAACAACAAACATAATCAACACAAAGTCTTGGCAAGATCTCAAAACAGGAACTCTTATTCACTGCCAGTGGGAATGAAAATAATACGACCACTTAGGAAAAAGTTTTGCTTGTTTCCTATAAAATTAAACATACACTTACCATATGACCCAGAAATCCCACTATCTTTACAATCTGTCTACGAATGTTTATAGCAGCATCATTTGACACTGCACAGACTGGAAACAACCCAATGCCCTTTAACGGAAGAATGGATAAGCACACTGTGGTACGTCCATACGCTGGAACAACATTCAGCCACACAGACAGACACAAGTGGCTACAGGCAGCAGTTGGGATGAATCAAAGGTGTTGCATCAAAGAAAAAAAGTAAGTTCCAAAGGTTGTGTACTATATGAT
Source organism: Talpa occidentalis (assembly GCF_014898055.3). Taxonomy (NCBI): domain Eukaryota; kingdom Metazoa; phylum Chordata; class Mammalia; order Eulipotyphla; family Talpidae; genus Talpa; species Talpa occidentalis. The sequence continues at coordinate 26,712,034 of NW_023601754.1, read as the reverse complement.
TCCATCTAGAGACATTCTTGAAGAGTCACTGTCAATAGCTCCCAGGGGAGAGGGGGTTAGGGAGGAGGTGTCTATAAAGAAGAAACATGAGGGGACCCTCCCTAGCGGCCTAGGGGTTAAGTCTCAGAGCTATCACTGCCAAGGCCTGAGTTCCATCCCCGGCCAGGGAACTGACCCACATGGCACAGCAGACCTTGCCTGTCTCACCAGCTGCTCCCTTCAGCAGTGTAGTTCAGTAAATCTACCTGTTCTGCCCCCCACTCTGTCTCTGCTGAATCCTCTCACCCTCCCCAACCCACCACCCACCCCCACTCCTCTGGCCTACACCTCAGTTCTTTTACACACAAAATAAATAAGTAAATAAAAAAGAAGAAACATGAGGGAGTTATTTTGGGGTGGTGAGTGTTGCAATTGCTCTGTATCCTGATTATGGTGGAGGTTGTGTGAGTCTACACATATGTTAAAATTCATTGAACAGTGCAACATTGAAAAGGTGACCCCCTGCCTGCCTCTGCAGGAGACCAGGAGCAGGAGGATCTCCAGGGGGTCTATGTTAACTTTCTCCAAATTACCCTGGATTTGGTTTACATGCACTCTGCCCTCAGCTAGGTCATCCTCCCATATGCCAAAAGGATGCGGGAGGGAGTCGTGGGCTTGTATGGGCATCTGGGGACCTAAATGCTTCTCATAGAGACATCCCCCTGCTATGTGCGACATCTCCTGAGCTATTTTTTTTTTTAAAGATTTATTTATTTATTTATACAAGCACTGGGTACAGTCAGAAGCCCGGGAGGTTGAGAGAATTCACCAGAGCCAGAGCAGGGAGCAGAACAGGCAGACTGACAAAGTACACTGCTGAGGGGAGCAGCGGGCGCGGCAGGAAAGGTCTGCGCGCCATGTGGGACCCGCGCCCAGTGGCCGGGGATCGAACCGGCGCTGCAGAGGCTGTGGGCAGCCTCGCAACCCAGCGCTCAAACGCTGCGCCACCGGGGAGGCCCTCCTGAGCTATTTTTTGGGGTTCCCCCAGGCACACAGGCATTGCGGCTGCAGACACCTGGCAGAACAGGTCTTTGCACTCTCCCACCCATTGCCCATCGCTGGCAGTCCTGGGTTAGGACTGTTGACTGATTTTATAAAACATGGAGCTTGTGTTTAGCTTGGCATTCTTTTATCAGTTTGCTGTTATTGTAGCTGCTGCCATTTGTTTGGGCGATACCTATTTAGTGGAGAAGGCAGCAGAAACTTCTCTGCCCTATTGGTTTAAACCAGACACCATAACCACATTACCAGAAGGCCACTGGAGGTTATGACCGACAGAGGAGAGATTAAACCAAGAAAGAAAAGACATGCGCTCCAGGCAGAGGCTACCGATGGCTGAAAGAGGCGGAGGAAATTCGCAGGTGGGCGCTGAACAAAAAAACCCCTGGATGAGGAGCCACGGGAGCAACCAGATTGTAATGACAGGGGATTGCCGCTGGGGGCGCCTCTGAGAGTGAGCCAGAACTGCGCCCCAAGAGCTCGACACCGTGGGAAGTTGTGTGGGCGCCGTCCATGTGGGAAAACTTAATCACATGCACAAGGAGAATCCAGCACAATGGCTTCAGGAAAGACAAAATGAGAATGGAAACAACCTCAGGACTCTAGGACTCGAGTCAACAGTGAGATGTAATGAAATGGATGTTCATTTATGCAACTTGAGCTGGAACTGTGCTGACAGGTGCGGAATAGGAGACAGAGTAAAAAGGAGAGGCTTGCACCCTAGCAAAAGTAGGGAGATGGGACTAGAACCCCAGCCTTTATTTTATTATTTTTTTAAAAGATGTATCTATTCATGCATACAAGAGCTGGGGTATAGGCCAGAGATGGGGGGTGGGGAGGCGTAAGAAGACCCACCAGAGACAGAGTGGGGTGCAGAACAAGAGGAATGACTGAAATACACTGCTGAGGGGAGCAGCTGGCGAGGCAGGAGAGGTCTGCTTCGCCATGTGGGTTGCTCCCTGGCCGGCCAGGGATTGAACTCGTCCTTCAGAGGCTACAAATTGCTTCATAGTGCTGTGCTTAACCCTTGCACCACCAGGGAGGCCCTCAGCCTTTGCTTGAGACACCTGCTCCTTGATGCTTGACTGAGGGGGAGGAAGGGCTGGAGCAGCCCCTTACATTGGGGTGTGGTTAGGGTGTGTTGGAGAACTTGGTGAGAAGTGGCCTGGTTGCTGTTGCTTAGCCCCCCTCAACTCTGCAGACAGAGGAGACTGGCCTGCGCAGGGCTGTGCTCCCCTCGACCGCGCCACAGAGGCTCCCAGAGAAGGCAGCATTCACGACATGAACCTCAATCTGGCCTCTCATGCAGAGGTCAAGTGTGTGTGTAAACTCCCCCCATGGGGGTGCCACTATGTCAGGACACCCCGACATTTGGGTCGGTCTGTCCTGGAGTAGCTCTGATGGTAGTTGTGGGCCAGCAACTTGGGAAGGCATGGTTTCAATAGAGCGATGGAGAAAAAGCCAGGCTAGAGGCACCCAAGAAAAGAATGAGATAAATGGACTGGAAGTAAACTTTTCCAATGAATTTGAAAAAGCAGGGCTCAAGATGGTATGTGTATCCCTCGATCCCCGCCCCCCCACACACACACCCCTGGACAGTTACCCTCCTTTGCAGAACACCTGCTTCCTATGCCACTGTCTCATCACACCTGCTGGCTCCCATCTTCTTATCCCCAGAGGAAAGATGCACGTAGGTGGCTTCTGACATGTGGTTGCAGGGCATTCTGGAGTGTGGGAAGGGCGCTGGAGTAGAAACCAGAGCGGCCTTGAGCTGGGCCCTTGAAGCATGTCCTGGCTCTCCAGCCCAGCTCCGCAGCACTGTTCTGGCCTGACTCACCACATCATCTCCCCTGGACAGGGGTAGCTGCCTGGTCACTGGCCCCCCTGGTCTCATCCTTGAAGGCCTCTCCCCCGCATCCCTCCATACAACTATCTTTGGGACCTCCCAGGTAGCACAGTTGGTTGGGTGCAGCGCTGTGAATCTGTCCGCAGTCTCTGCAGCGCAAGTTTGATTCCCGGCCAGCCAGGGAGCAACCCACATGGCGCAGCAGACCTCTCCCAACTCGCCCGCTGCTCCCCTCAGCAGTGTATTTTGGTTGTCTGCCTGTTCTGCTCCCTGATCTGTCTCTGGTGAATCCTCTCACCCTCCTGCATGTCTGGCCTGTATCCAGGTTCTTGTATGAATGGATAAATCTTAAAACAAAACAAAGCAAAACAACATACAACTGTCTTTGTGAACATGGAACACTTAAACCCATCATTTCCCTCACACCATCTCTCCACCCACTTGTCCTGCTTCGTTTTCCTCACAGCAATTCTTTCTACACATAATCTTATCTTATTTTTAGTCATTCTAGGGAATTGTGTTCTCTCTCATTGGAAGTCGTCCTGAGAGAGAAAGTGAGTCTTGTTCTCTTCAGTGCGCAGCACCTCCTAGGCCTGCTAGGACTTACTGGCATCACCATGCCTTACTGGCATCGCCATTGCTGCCCCTCATGAGGACGCTAATTTTGCAAGATGCTTGCACACCCTCACAGCCCACTGGTGAGGTCAGCCCAAACATCATCATAGAAACAATAGCTCCTGCTTCCCTCCCAGCTGAGCAACTGGGAGTCTATTGAAGATAAATTAGTAATGCCTCATTCTCAATGAAAATGTCTCAGGGAGATTTATAATTTTATTTTTTCTAAGTATACAGAATAACATAAATCAAAAGGAGCAATAGTCTACCTTGTGTTTTGACTACTTTGACCCTCTTCAACCTCTGCCAATTTTTATCTCATTTTTGTTTAACTTTATACATCAGAGTTTAATTTGAGAGCTGGTGGAGAAGACAGTGATGTATAGCTTACATCAAGTGCGGCTGAAATTACCCTGTCCCCGGGGACTTCGGGCTGAAGGGAGGGTCCCCGTCCTGTTTCAGGGGGTAGAAGGAGAATAGTACAGTTTGCCCCTTGAACCCAGCCTCCCTCCACCCTGCAGGCTGCATCGCTGCCTCTCCCTTATTGATTCGGCCAGGTGTGAGGCGCTTACAAGATTGTGTCCATGCCTCCGCCAGCCCACGGGCTCCAAGCAGCCAGCCATGGTGGACAATGTCATTTTTGGAACCAGAAAAGGAGTTCTATTAGCATTGATTTTTCCTCTTCTTTAAATTATTATCTTCTCTGGAAAAGTGTGCCCAGCTGGCAGAACAGTACAGTCCTAGCCAAAGAGATGGCCGCCCTTGCTTTTTGAGTGTCCGGAAGAGTGTTTGACATTCCACGGAATGCTCCATACACATGGATGAATGAATGAGTGCATGAATGAATGAGTGAATGGAAGGGAGGGAGGGAGAGAAAGAGGTAGGAAGGGAAAAAAGAAGGGGAGAGGGGAAGGGGAGGGGAGGTGATTTGGACCCCTCAACACTGGTGGCGTACCACCTGGCCTCAAGCATTTTTGGGGATGAGAAACACCATGAATAGATGGACTGGACCTCTAACTCAGGACCTGGGGAGCATCGTTATCAGTAGAGCCTATAGATGATGCTTGGGACCTTGAGATCTTGCCATATCAACTCACACTGCCATGTCAGTGTTCACCAAGATGGCTTGGACAGAGACTAGACACCTCTATTAAACTCCCCCGGGGACCAGCCACTGACGTTGTGACCCATGGGGGAGCATGTTTTAAATGTACTGTCTTTGTGTACATGGAACACTTAAACCCATCATTTCCCGCCATCTCTCCACCTGCTTGCCCTGCTTCGTTTTCCTTGCAGCAATTCTTTCTACACATAATCTTATCTTATTTTTAGTCATTCTAGGGGATTATGTTCTCTCTCATTGGAAGGCATCCTGAGAGAGAGCATGAGCCTTGTTCTCTTCAGTGCGCAGCACCTCCTAGGCCTGCTAGGACTTACTGGCATCACCATGCCTTACTGGCATCGCCATTGCTGCCCCTCATGAGGATGCTGATTTTGCAAGATGCTTGCACACCCTCACAGCCCACTGGTGAGGTCAGCCCAAACATCTTCATAGAAACGGCAGCTCCTGCTTCCCTCCAGCTTCCCTCATAGCACTTATCCCAGTTGGAAATTACAGATTGTACAATTATTTGAGTAAAATCTGTGTCACCCCTAAAAACACTGACAAGTTCTATCATTAGCTCATAGGTAAAGTCGATTTGCACACCTGTATCACTAGGGTCAGGCATAGGACTTAACATCTAGGAAGTGCTCAATGGTAAGGTCTGTATGAATGTGTCCAGGATACACTGGGATGGAGCAGTGCTGTGATTTATCTATTTGAGAACAAAAGGTAAAAATGCCCAAGTAGAGAAGTCATATTAATCTGACTTTCTGATCCACTCTCAGGCCAGTAAGAAGGTGAGGGAGGCATTAAAATATAGCTGGATTCTGCAACTAGGTGAAGAGGCCAGTAGTAGCAAATGTCTCTAGCACATTCTTTGCTCTAGACCTGTACTATGCTACCAATGTGGCTATTAAGCACTTGAAATGTGACTGGTACAAACTGAGAAATATTACAAGTATAAAATAATACCAGATTGCAAAGGTTTATATGAGAAAAAGAAAATAAAATATACCACAAATAATTTTTATATTGATTACATGTTGAAATGGTAATTTTTGGATACAATTGGGTAAATATTACAAATAATTTCACCTGTGTCTGTCTTTTGCTTTTTAAACTGTGACTATAACAAAATTTAGAATTGCATTTGTGACTTTCATTGGAGTCTAGTACTATTGTAGAGGAAAAACCTGGAAGGAGTTATTAATGGATCAAGAGCCTTCGCATGAATGCTCATCACTCAGTGGTTGGAGTTGTGTCTATTCTGTGGCCAGTATTGTGCTGGGCACTTGACTGCTTAGCTAAACAATGTTTATGTTTTGAGCCAGTAATTTTGGTTTTGGAATGGCATCCCTAATTAATTATGGCATTTTACAGTATGAATGAAAAACAGAGCTCAGCCTAAATATTTAAATAGAAGAATGATAATATTAACTGTTACATCCATAAATGGAATATTATGCAGCCATCAAAACTCGTTTACCTGAGATTTTATTATAACATGGCAAAACGCTATAGCAGTGCTCAATCAAAAATTTAAAATTCAAAACTGTATACACAATATTACTGTAACTCAAGAGGGAAGTAAGAGGAAGTTCTACCAAACTATTGATTGGATTTGTCTTTGAAGAATGGGCTGATAAAAGTCTTCTTTCTAGTTTTTCAGTGAAATTTTATTTAAATAGATTTTGATAAAAGAGAATTACACTATATGGTCTCAAGTAAAAGGGTCCTATCTCAGTGGGATACAGTTGAATTCAGATTGCACCTCTTAGGCATGCACAGTCACAAAGTAAACCCCACACCTTCTTTCTATAAGAGCTTCCTCAATGGCTGTTCCTGGAGGGTCTCTGAGTCCCTTAGCCAAGGAAACATCTCCATTGACTTCTATAGACTAAGATCCTCGAGGACGGGGTTGGGGTACAGCCCTTTTTTCTTCACTCCCAGCACAGAGCAGGGTCACAGGTGGAGTAGGGGGTTCTCTGCAAGAATACATTGCACCTGTGCTAGTTTTTCCATGCTGTGCCCCAGGAGGCCAACTTGGGGGACATCTGCCAAAGAGCTTCTGATGGGACTTATCCAAATTGGAGTGCTGGCCTGATGGTGGAGGAAGAGAGATGGTGGCCCAAATATGTCACGTCTCTGTCTGTGGGTCTTCTGAGGTCCCAAGGCTAAAGATTCCCCTTACCATTTTCCTTCTGGTTTGCAGTAACTGTTACCCCCTTCCCTGTAGACCTGGGTTGGAACAGCTCTGCGATTCTTCCTCATGCTTTCCTTCACCTTTCCCTTCACCTTTGGAAGCAGCATCTTTAGGAAATCCCCCATGATTAATTCTAATTTTGTTACAGGGCAGGGATCCACCCTCCTTGGGTGGGGCAGGAAATCTGGAACTTCCCCCTTTGCTGGGCACCGCTCTGTTACAATTTCAGTGTCTTCTCTTTCTTGTGAGGACCGTGAACTGAGACAAGACTTAACTGAAAACTCTGTGCCTGGGCAGCCTGTGTCCGGAGAAGACACACACCAAGCAGTTCTCCATCTTGGGGGCTTGCTGAGCCTTGCTGTGGGGGCAAGAACTGCATTTATTTATTTTTTAAGATTTATTTTATTTATTAATGCATACAAGAGCTGGGTGTAAGCCAGAGGTGTGGGGGGTGGGGGATGAGAAGATTCACCAGAGATAGATTGGGGAGTAGAAGTGTTATAGGACAGGGAGAGGGGCAGCCTAAACCCCGCAAACCTGCCTATTCTAAATGGGTTCTGCCATCCGCCGCATCAACACAAAACATATGAGACTTTAATGGGAAGGAACTTTAATACAATTAGGAAACAATACAGGAAAGGCAAAGAATCTAGTTCTAATCAAGCACCCAAAGTTACCCGTCCCCTCGTGAGTAAAAGTCCATCCATATGGGATCGGCCCAGAACAAGGCCCCAAAGCCTGCCACAAGTCTAAAGCATCTTCCAGTGGGGACCCACAGAAAAGGGTCAGAAACAACCAGACAAGCCCGGAAGGAAAAGAGCAAAATCAACATCAAGATAAAAGCTGCCATTGTCCCCTCCCCATGGGTCTCACCCACATCTGTGTCACCCAGTCCACGACCAAAAGACAAGTGCAGTTTCTTCACGTGTCTCTAGGCTCCACACGCCTCCTCTAGGTCTCCTGGCTCCATCCTGCTCCTTCCTTCCTCAGTCTCTTCTGCAGCTTCTCCTCTTCCTGCTCAGCTCCACCCTCCCTTGGGTGGGGCAGGGAAACTCCCCCTTTCCTGGGTACCACCCTGTTACAGAAGGGGTAGATTGAATGAAATACACTGCTGAAGGGAGCAGCTGGCTGAGACAGGAGAGGTCTGCTGCACACATGGCTGCATTTAATTCAAGTTCTTCCCCTTCTAATAGCCTGGAGATCCCTCATCCATTCTTCCCCTCTCACTTACTCATCTGCAAAATGGGATAAGAACACTGACTTTTCAGGAGCATTGTTTAGAGTAAATGAGCCAAAATAGCTAAGCTTCTTACCCCATGGCCTGCCAGGGAGTAGAGCCTGGGGAGTTACTACCCAGATTACTGCTTCTATTGGCTGGGCTATCAGCCTTACAAATGCAAATTTCCCGTCAGACCACCACTTCCAGAGGTGAGTAGCCCCAGCCATGGCCTTCCTCCCCCAAGGCTTCCAGACTGCAGGAAAGGACCCCAGCCCAGCACCACACTGCCTTAGCACCTGCAGGAATGGAGAGGGGGTTACTTGGGGAGCAAGCAGAGGTGAGAAGCAGCAGGAGATGGAGTGCATTTTGAGAAAGTCACTAGTTTATTTATTTACAAATTGTACTTATGAAAAATCCCAGAATAAGAAGTGTGGGCATTGGTGAGAACAATCAAAACAGGGGGAAAGAACTATAAATTATCAAAAATACAGGAAAAAACCATAAGACATTTGAAGATTAAAATTGACATCTTTAAAATATTTGTACTTCCACCTCAGAATGAGTGTATCTTTTAGAAGCTCTTTGAATACACTTCCCTGCTCTCTTTGTCTCTCTTCTTTATAAAGCATCTTCTCTTTAACTCCCTTTGGGAAACTTCTTATAAATGAGGATTTGCATCTCCAGGGATTACTCTGGTTAGGAAAGTGTTTTATTAAAAAATATATGTTTGCCACAGAATGCTGAGCGATATAATTAGCTGGTCCCTTCTGCTTTATTTTAAAAGGCTGTATGGCCAAGTTCTAATTAAACATATTCTCAGGACGTTTGAAATGTGAAGGTGCCTCAAAAGTGGGGACCAAATGAAAGGAGCGCAGGCTTGGATGAGAGCCAGCAGACAGGATCTCTGGCCATGTCTACCTAGCAGTTTAGTCTCATTTTGGGTCCCGAGGTGCATAGTTAAGGTGAAGATAACCTGTCCCTGCTCTCCACTGGTGCACTTTCCCGCAGCCAGCCTGGGGGAGGGGGCAGGCCCTGAATGCTTGAGAATCCACAGGGGCTGAGAGTTCTGGGCTGGGATTCTGATGGCCTGGGTGTGGGACAGACTGTCAAGTCCCAAGGGCGAGCTGCTGAGGCCCCTGGCAGCTCTGACATTCTGATGGTACAGTGGCACATGTTCCTTTGCCTGGATCTTGCCACAGAGCATAACATGTTCCAAATGCCCACACACTCTTTTACTTTGTGAGTGCAGGAATAAAGCACAAGGCTGTGGACTCGTTTTTCATGGCACTGTAGACTGGATCAACCAAGAAAGGGGGTGCTATAGTTTGATATTCAACATGGGCAGAATGTTGCTTACCTGTCTCCCCTTTGGAGAAGCAGATGATGTAGAAATGGGCATATTCAATGTGCAGACAGCAGGGCGGGCCAGGAGCCTGCAGGAGTTAAGAGTTTAGAAATACCTCTTCTGCATTCTCCTATCTTGGTGCCCTCAATCTTTGTAAAAACACTTCAACATCCATTAAAACCTTTCTAGAAGCAGGCAGAACTCTCGGTCATTGCTGGGGGATTGAGGGGCTACAGAATAGTACTGTCACTTTGGAAAAGAGTCTGGTAGCATTCTATAAAGTTAAAGATGTTCTGACTATACTACCCACGATCACGCTCCCGGGTACTGATACCCAAGGAAAACTTATGTTCACAAAACCTGTTTATAGCAGCTTTATTTGCAATCTTCCCAAACTCGTAATGACCTAATTGTCTTTCAATGGGTACATGGGTAAAGAAACTCTGGTCCATCCATGCAAAACTACTATCAACTACATGGATAAACCCCAAATACCTTATACACTTGGCCCTCGAACAACATGTGCTTGAGCTGCCTGGCCCCACTTATTTTTTTTTTTTTTAAGATTTATTTATTTATGCATACAAGAGCTGGCCAGAGGTGTGAGGGGCGGGTTGAGAGGATTCATCTGCCTGGCTCTACTTACACCTGAATTTTATTATAAACAGACAATGGAAACTTATGGTATGAATAAATAGAGGACAGTATTGTAAACGTATCTTCATGATTTTCTTAATTATATTTTCTTTTCTCTCGCTTATTTTATTATAAGACTACAGTATGTATTTAACATGTAACATGCTAAGTATGTGCTGATTAAATCTTTATATTATTGGTCAGACTTCTGGTCAACAGCAGGCTCTTGGTCCTCATGTTTTGGGGAATTCCAAAGTCTACATAGACTTTGTGGTATGTGGGGGTGTTGGTGTCCCTAACCCCCAGGGTATTCAAAGATCAAGTGTGCTAAGTGAAGAAGCTAGACTCAAAGGGGACACATGGAATGACCCATTTATAGTAAATCCTGGTGAAAGAAAACTACAGGGGTGAAGACCACAGTTCCTGGTGGGGGAGAGCTGGGGTGAAGGGCGGGAGGGTACTTTGGCCACAAAAGGACAGACGGCACAAAGGAGAGTTTGGGACCATGGAACTGTTCCAAATCTTGATTGCAGAGCTGCTTACATGGCTCTATGAGTTTGTCAGAACCTAGAGAATTGTATACCAAAAGAGGGAATTTTATTTCAAGCAAATTTAAAAATAATGTTAAAAAACCTGCAGGCTTGGCAGTGAATGGTGAGAGCTTAAGCTTGATTGTCTCCCCTCCCACCTCTTACTTCCCATGATATGCAAGCAAACAAGCAGCCCACAGCATTCCCTGGTGAGGGCCTGGGCTCCACAGAAGAGGCCCCAGAAAACTGGAAGGAAGGACAGGGATTACATAGGTCAGTGACAGTATTTCCTTTTATTCTCTTTCCTGTCGAATGTGTGAACAATTCCACTGACCACTAGTGGCCCTCTTGTAATCGTGACCTGAACACCTTGAGAATCCTCAGATGATACTGAGGACTCAGTGCAAAGAGGCTGAGGGTAGCGAAAACTGAGTTCCTGCCATTATACCACTGGTGTTCAGAATCTATGATTCTGCATCTGACGAATTGAACAACTGATGAAGGAAAATCTGAACTATGTAGTTAGGCTTGATGGATGCATTGGCGCTAACCATGCACAAGATTTTGTCTTGTCTTTAATCCATAATCGGTACAATATAACAACTATTTATGCAGCATTTGCATTGTATTAGGTATTATAGGGCATCCAGAGATGATTTAAAACATATGGGAATGCATGGTAGGTTATAGACAACTATTGTGCCATTTTACGTATGGAACCTGGCCACCTGGGACTTTGGTATCCACCAAGGGTCCTGGAACCAATATCCCAAGATGCTGAGGGGTGACTATAATTGAGCCAGGATCTCCCACTAGATACTGCCCGAAAACCCATGTGAGCAGAGGAGTTGTACTACTCACAGGCTAAAGAAAGCATCCTAAGAAATACAATCAGGGATCTCACCCACATTTTTTTTTTAAAGATTTATTTATTTGTGCATGCAAGAACTGGGGTGTAAGCCAGAGGTGCAGGGGGTGAGAGGATTCACCAGAGTCAGAGTAGGGAACAGAACAGGCAGATATACTGAAATACATTGCTGAGGGGAGCAGCAGGCATGAAGGAGAGGTCTGCTGCACCATGCGGGTCAGCTCCCTGGCCTGGGATAGAACTCATGCTGCAGTGGCTGTCAATAGCTTGATAGTGTTGAGACTTAATCCCCTGCACCATCAGGGAGGCCCTTACCCACATTGTTAAAGCAACCTGAAGCCAACTGGACAATAAAGAACTTCTGTCCAACAGAAAATAAGAAAAGGACTTGAACAGCTACCTCAAGACTAAGGAACTCCAAATGACTACAAACATATCGAAGGTGGTTAATCTTAATAGCATTCACAGAGATGCAAATTAAGCATAGTAGTCCACAACCACAACTGCTAGGTTAGGAAACATTAAAAAGAAAAAAAAATAGCTAATAATCAATACTATATGCTGACAAGGATGGAGAACAATTTTTAAAAAACTGCTTGGGGGAGTGGAAATTGACAGTCATTTAGAAAAAACAGTTGAGCTTTAGATACATAAACTCTATGATCAAGCAATCCCTGCCTTATAGGTAAAAAACAGGAGACACGCTCTTCCATGTGTGCACGCCAGCACAGGAACCAGCACGTTGTTCACAGTGACATTTTTCATAATAAATATGAAAAAACTGGGAAGAATATCAACCTACTATATTGCAATGTATGTATGCACTACAGCTTTGAAAATGAACAACAACAGGCAACCACATGATTAAGTCTCACAAACTTAATACCAGTGAAAGAAACAAGAGGTGAAACAATTCATTCCATAGAACTTAATTTATATAAAAGTTACAAACAGGAACAGAGTGTTAAGTGTTAAAACTACAGAGTAAAGCAAGTAAGTAGTTTCTGTAAAATCTTGTGATTGGGAGGTGTCAGGGGCTTCTGGTGATTGAGGGTGCTAGTCTAATAATTACTACCTATACCATACATGGGGGACATATACATTCTTCTACAATTTTTAATAATTCTCAGACAGAGAAACATTGGAAATCAAAGCACAGATCCCAGAGAAATGCAGAAACCCAGTCTGGAACCGGGTCGATGGAATGAATGACTGAAGGAGGAATTCTGGAACACAGATCCTTGAAGCAGCCTATCCTGAGGTCTAGGACTTTGCTGCTATTTATTTATTCTAGCTGCAGACTTTTTACAAGGATTTACATTTAAGGGAAAAGTTGTATTCTTTGAAAAGTATCAATTTATCCTCTGAAGATGAATGTGAATGTTGCTCTTAGAGGGCCCTCTCTGCATTCCAGTTTCCATGAGATCCCTTCCTTCCTTGGGTCCACAAAGACCTACAGAGGCTTGAGGTGAACTATCCTAGGGTGGTTGAGGGAGCTTCCATTTTAAAATTCAGTCAATCAGAGGCAGAAATGCAGGACACCGTACCCAATGCCTCTTGAGTAAGTAAAAGAGAAACCGTGGACTCCAGGCATAAACTCAGTGCAGTTTCCTTGAAGAGAATTCCCTCATGTTCTTACTGGAGCCCCTTAACTCTGTTTTAAAGACAAACCTAACAAGTTCTGGCTCTGTTTCCAAGAGCACATTAGCTTAGAAAGGTCCAAGTGGAGGGAATGACTCCCCAAATCCTAGACAGCGCAGCAGCTGACATTGAGTAAGAAAACAGACCCACATCTGGACTGCCCTAGGTTTCTGGAGCCATTTCGGCAAAGATGTCAAAATAGATATTGATGGAACCCTGTTTAAAAAAAAAAATCAGGAACATGTGAAACGTGTAGTGCATAATAAATGATTACCTTTAAATGTTCAGCAAACCTTATGATTCAAAAAAAGTAAGTTTTATATTTTCCTGTAAAGGAGCCATTCTGGAAGAAAACAAGAGATGTTAATCTAAATCTCAGACTCTGAGTAGAAGTGTATACAGATTTGAATAAATCAACATATGCACATAGCTATATATACATGTACAGAGGTGTATATTGGAGAACATTAATTTATATGCATGCTACATGCTCTATATAGTATATTAATAATTAATGATACAACACTAATATAGATTAACATAATATAGATTATATTGCATGTATTACGTACATATTGATCTATCTTTTGTGCGGTTGGATCCCATTAAAGAATTTAGAATTTGGATGAAATTCACCCTGATAGCTGAACAATTATGGAACAGTTGCATTCTCAGAACAAAATGACCTTTTCATCAAGTTACAAAACATTAAAGGTTAAAGAATGTTTGAAAGGAAGTTAATACTTCTAAAATTTTGGGAAAATTGCCATCCTTTCAAAGACCTGGCCAAAATGAGAGAAAGCACCGGACAGGGTGTGTGAGCGTTATTTTGAGGAAGCTTGAGCGATCTATCAGCACCGCCTGCTCATTCAAAACTATGAATGAACCCGCCTGCCTGGGAAATGAGAGGAGGAAGCCTGCTGGCACAGCGCGGGAGCTGGACTCAGAACCCTTAGCAGGCTGGTTCCTAATTGCAATTTTGAAGTCACGTTTCTTTCTCTCTTGAGTAGAGATGGCAAAGAGAGCAAATCAATGAGTGTCAGATTTCCAGGCTTCCATTTTCCATCTGACCTGGACGGTGCAAATTCAAGTCTCTGCTAACAGGGAAAATAGAAATATCAGAGAGGCTCCTCGCCAAGCCCCTTTCTTTAATTAGCTCCCAGAAAGGCCTGGAGGAATACACCTGATTGGCCCTGCAAGTGCCCACTCTCCCCAGGAAGTCAGGAGGCTGCACCTGGCCCTGCCCCACCTTCAGCCACTACCAGCTTCCTTTCCTTTTGCCTCACTCCAAGCACCTGCTTGTATCCTGAGGTATATCAGCTTCACCCCATTTATAAACCCTATCTGTTCAGGGAGGTCTGCCTCTGTCTCTGCCCTTTTCACTAGGACCGGAGAAGGAGCACTATTTCTCCCACATTTACTGCATGCCAAGCTCTTCGAAGCACAGACACCATCCCAGGTAGCCTCACCAGCACCCAGGAAGTGGACTCTATCATGACTGGCTGTGGGCACACAACTAGGGACACACCCCTCTTCCTCTTCCAAACCCAATCTGACTCTGAAAGCTTGCATACAGCAGGGGAAAGTCTAATATTCTAGGGGTACCTCCTATACTGCTGGAAGTTTTCCATCCCGAGTTCCTACTTTTGTTTAAGGTGGAGAGTGCGGCCCCATTTTGTCATGAAGAAGATGGGGCTCAAAGATATACAGGTGGACAGGAGAGACCTGAGAAGGGAGAGGGCTCCTGGGCTCCTTGGAGATAGGGATGGGGGTGCTCTGCCCTGTGCTGAAGATTGGCTCAACCAGTCTGGGATGGGCATGCGTCCCTCATGGGCTGCTTCTGAGTCTCACAGGCCTTCTCCTCCTAAGTGGGGACTCTGACCCCAATACTAGGTCAAGTGGGACTTAAGATTCTCTTGGGACACAGGGAGGTCCCTTTGGAACCTGAACCTACCTGTCACCAGGTGTGTTCCAGTCAAGTCTGGGGCCAGAGCTCCTACTCTTCATTGTAAATACCCCTAAGAACCTTACATGCTAAACATGACCTCTTAAAAATTAATCTCCCAACTTGGGCAACATATTTTGAAAGTATTAATGATAACTGTAAAAACCTCCGAAGTCTAAATTCACTTTCTCTCAAACTTACATTCAGGGCCTAACATTTCTCAGTGTGTGTTTACAGTCAGTTGGTAGCCAGCCTGGGACCAGGCTGGGTGACCCCTGCTTCCCAGGTCTCCGTGAGTGGGTGGGGAGGACGGCTCCCCACTTGTCCTGAGCCAGTGTGGCTGCGGAGAGGGGTCTACAGGGCTCTTTGGGCTGGGGCTCAGACTTCCCTGCAGACCCTTTGGGCTGGAAGGAGGGTGGGGGCCCAGCGGTACCTGGGGAGTTGTTAGCCTGGACCCCACTCTAAGTGCTGCTGAGATGGGGAGAGAAATAAGTGCTGTGCTTCTCACTTCACAGTAAAGAAAGACAAGTGCACTTCTAAAATCTCTGTATCATTTAAAAAATAAGCCAGGGGAGGAGGTGGCCCAGGGCCCCTGGCTCCAAATGGGGGGTATAGGTGGGGGGGGAGGGGCTCAGCACACTAGAAGTATCAGCAGGACTTTGGCTAAAGCCAACCCAGTATCCAGAGCAAGAGTCCCTGCCCTCTGGAGCAGGAGCTGCAGCAGCTCAGCCAGGAGACCAGCGCCCGCCCTGGTGCCTGGGGGGCTGTACTTTCCTGCTGTGGGCCCAGAGGTCAACAGAGCATGGGGCCCTGTCCAGTGTCTTCCATGAGGATCCCCATGTACACGCACAGTTATTCCCACACCCCTTCTGGCTGGGCTCTACACCCTGAGCAGAGCTGTATACCTCTCCCTCCTCGCCTGCCTCTGCACTCATGGTGCTCCGCCTGGAAGCCTGGCTACTTCCCCCAAGACTTGTTTTCCCAGAGGAGAAGCTCTGCTTGCTGAGGCCCATTGTGAGCAGGCTGGCACTGGCAGCTCAGGCCTTTCCCACTGGCCTAGCCAAGGTTTGTGGTTCCAAGCAGGACGCAGCCCTGGAGAGCCCCCAGAGGAGTCCTAGGTCCCAGTGCCTGCACTGCTGGGCGAGCGTGTGCTGAGTGGGGTGCTTGACTCAGAGGAAGCTGGATTTGTGTGCTCCAGAATTTCAATACTGGAGGGCATTGGGGAAGCTGGTCCTGGGCCAAGTGGGCAAGGATTTTTTTCTTGCAGCTATGTCAAGGTAGCAAATATACTGTTTTAATCTAAATGCTAGATTTGTTAGGAGAGTTTAGGGGAGGGAAGGAGGGAAGGGAAAAGGGTCCTGAGCCCCTCTAAACCCCTCTTGGCCTCACACTTCTGCAATCTATCAACATGTCCAACTGCAAGGCATAGATAGAGACTGCGGTGCAACTAGTGCACTGGGCCAGCGTTGACACACCCCCCTCCCACCCCTTCCCCAGGCCTACTCCCCCAGGCCCTCGCTTCCCCCTGGGGAGGGAGCAGACGCCCCCCTCTGTCCTGCCTCCAGAGGGCGCTGATGGAGATGAGGTCCTGGCAGCTCCCGCTGGTGGCTCAAAGGGGGAGCCCTAGGGACTCCATCCCTAACCCCCAGCCTAATTTGAATATTTCATTGGCTGCCGCCAGTCTGGTCAATTTATCATGCAAATGCGGGTGCCCTCTGCGCCGGAGAGGAGCCACCGCCCGCGCGGGAGAAGGGCGAGCGATTGGTGGCCGAGACAGCGGCATTTGTAATATTTTTCTTTGGGCATTAGAGTCATTTACCAATGCCATCGCCGCGACGCCAGGCACTGAATCACAAGCCACTTAAAGGGTTTTATTGGCAGCTTTGAAACTTCTTAACATGTTCTTTTATTTTAAATCAAATGTCACCCATTTCTGACCCCCTCCATCCCAAGGACAAGAGCCGCAGCAACTACTAACGACTTGGTTCCCTTTCGTTCTGCGCGCGGGTGGCCGCCCGCCTCGTGTCGGGGCCCGGCTGGTCCTCGTGGGGGACTTGGTAGATCCGAAATTAAATAACCCATGAGGGCTCTTGGGGGTGGGGAGCAGGGCCAGGGAGGGGGCGATCGGAAAACACAAAAAGAAAACGGGAGGAAGAAGGAAGAAGATGAAAAGAAGAGACAGGGGAAAGAGAAGTGGAGAGAGAGAAAAGGAAGAATTCAGAATTCAGGACTTTTTTTTTTTTTTTTTTTTCCGGAGGAGGAAAATCTTGGCTTTATGAACGCGGCGGTGATCTGAGACTGTGCAAAATATCTGACCCTGCTGACCACCGAGTTCCACAGAACCCTGGCTCTCCTGTTCCCGAAACCCACGCGGTATGCACCAAGTTTCACAGGTAAACAGGAGAAAAAATTCCCAGAGGCCCGGGTCCAGCGTCCCTCTCTTTTGTACCTTCCCTTTTAAGAATGACGCCTGGTCTTCTCCGTTTGTACATTCAGTGACAAACACAAAACCATAATGTATGAGACAGAAATAGCGATGTAGAGAAAGAGAAAAGGGAAGGAGATTCTTCCTTGTCTTGCAAATTCCCTGGCTAGTTAATGAGGTCACCAGGCTGCAAAGCTGGGCTGTCTGGTCTGTGGTTTGATTTCTGAGACCTCGTGGTCTTCCTCCTCCAAGATGCCTGCATCGGAGTAGCCGAGGTCAGCCTCGCGTGGGCTTGTCCACGCACTGATTCCGATACACCCCGGGAAGAAGGTACCCCTGCTTTCTAGCTAGCAAAAAGAGCTTCTGGCTTTCAGCGAGGGGTGAGCCCTTTGCCGCTATAGATTTCGCCAGCGTAGTTTTTTTTTTTTTTTTTTTTTTTTTTTAAGCTCTGCCCAAATGTTTGCCAAAACCCCATTTCACTTGGAGTGGGAAAAAAACACTCCAAGTTGTAGCGAGTAAGTCAGGAAATTCCCCACGCAACGCTAGTCCATGCAGGGGATTTAACAGAAGGGTATTTCTCCAGTAATTGTGCCCGCCAAGCTGGGCTTAATGTATATTTGTCCTCCTTAGACCAAAACACAAATATTATTTTCTTTATGTAATAGTCTGTCTCCTAAAGAAAGTTCTTTGAAAGTTGGGTAAATGAACTTGAAAGAGAATTTCTGAACAAAAGGGAATTCTAAACTGGGCTCCTCAAATCTAAAGATGCAGAACTAAGAGCACAGGAAAGTGTGGGGTGGAAGATGAGAGGCAGGAAAATCCCCAGCCTTTGTGAAAAAACTGGAGAAAGTGGTCTCTCGAGTCATCCAAACAGGAGGTGGGGGTGTAGGCACCCCAGTTGCCCTTGGATAATTGTTTCTTCCCTCTCTGTTAGGTGCATAGTTTTTGTTTTTAAAGAAGTTTATAACTACCTGGATATTCTGAGTTGGAGCATCAGAACCTGCAGCGCTGGCTTCTAGGGCACCTGACCTGGTCAGCTCCCAGGTATTCAGATGTTCAGGGCCAGCTAGGCAAGGGCTACTCTGCCCTTCACGGGAAGATCAGGGATCAAGCTGGGCCAGGTAGATGTTAGGTCCTTTGGTCTCTGAGTAGAGAGGTCCTATTTGGAATGGCAGGTGTGCCCTTGGCAAAGCTGGATCAGAACTGTGCCCAGGCTACAAGAAATTTACAAAGTTGAAAGCCCCAGTAGTAGGGGAAGGGCTGGGAGAGGATAGGGAGGGGAGAGGAGCTTCACACCCCAATACTAATTCTTGACCTCAGGCAGAGAGGTGTCTCCGACTTTTCTTGGAAGACTGCCCCACCCCCAATCCCCAGCTCACAGCCAGGCATGCCTGATGTAGCTCCCCTGAGGCCCCACAGAAGTGGCATTAATATACAGCTCTGATTTTCGAAGGTTTATTTCACGTCAAAACTGTAAAAGTTCTTGGGAGAATTTACAGACAAAACATCTGGTTCGTTAAAACAAAGCTACCGGAAAAAGAGAAGCAAACTTCACTGCTGTGTAAATGCACTTTTAGCAAACAATTTACCACCAGGAGAGGGCCTGGCCCCAGGGTCCAAATTCTTCCGGTTTCAGCAGGGACTGAAGTCCTGTGGTCTAATCCTTGGTTGAGCCATGCAGCCCCCCAGCAGCTGGCTTCCCTGCACCCAGGCAGATCCAAAATGTGCTAGGGACAAAGTGCAGTGCCTGCGCTTCAGGCAGGGTGCAGAGAAGAGAGTGCTAGGAGCTGCCTTTCTTAGCATTGTGGGACAGGCACTGGGCTCCCCATAGGCTCTCACCTGGGCCACATGCCCTCACGCCTTGAAATGGGGTGCGAGCCTTTGATAGTTCTACCCAGCAAGCCCTATCCCTCCCTCTCGGAAGTCTGGGCTTAGGTCCCTAACCTGGCTATTCATTCTAAACCTGCTCTTAGAGGAATCCACCTTTCCTGAAGTCCTTTTCCCTTTTTTTCCTCATTAGCCCATCCAAAGGAGGACACACCTTGGTAGCCCCAGTCAGGCTCTCTGATACCTCCTGCTCTCAATTGCACCTTGAACCCAAGCTAGGCTGCCGCCCCGCGGTGACACAGCTGCTCCACCCCCAGCGTGAACTTGTAGCCCCTGCAGAGCATGTCACAGGCCAGGTCCCTGATCCTCTACTGAACACTTGTGCAGTCATAGTTGTATTTGACTTCCCCCCCCAACCCCCCCGCACCGAACTGACCTGGGTGGGGTTCTAGTTCATCAAGGACAAGAACACTACCGAAGTGGGATGAACCCAGGCAGGCAGACCCAGAAACTGAGGGCTGGGGGCTCCTTGAGCTCAGAAAGCAGGAGTCGGATTTCTAACCCCTGACTTGAAAAAGTGGCATTTGGGAGCATTTCTAGAGAATAGGGTTCAGCCCTACCCCCACCTTGGAGAAGAAGGAGCCCAGTCCCCCTGGGCCCAACTGCAATCTTGGGAATTATGTTCATGGCCCCTGAGAATTTCCTGGTCTCATAAACCGTGCCACCCCACTCTGGGTGAGCCACCTGGCCGTGATGGCAACCACCAGGTTTCCCTTTAGCATTTGCCATTGGATGTTTCAGCATGTACTCTGCTGTCCACTTTCCCTACTTCCCTATTCAGAGATTAAAAAAAAAAAAAATCCTAGAAACCCCGCACCTTTCAGAGGTGTGAGAATTTCACTGGCTTGGGGGGGGGGGGTCACTTTTTGTGTGTGGCTTAGATATGGCCAAGTACTTGCAGAAAGGCAAAAGCCCCTGGTCCCCTTTCAAAGGGGACTCTGCAACTGTTCAGAGTGGGGTAACAAGGTTTCTACCCAGTATATCTTCTACAGAATTCTAGTTCCTCCGCTGGGCTTGGGCTTCTCTGCCCTTTAGTCTCCCTTGTAAACAGTCTGGCCGCTGGATGTGGTCTGTGAGGCTGGTGCTCTCCCGCAGTCAAGTCACTTCTTCCCGTAGGAAGGAGCCCCAGAGAGCGCCGCCACTTCTCTATCTGGCCTCCTAGGAAACGCACAGACCTGGGTGCTCCCCAGAAAGCTTTCCCTGTATCCTTTCTAACCGTAGAATTGCGAATCATGGAACTAACAGACACACAGATATTGGCCCTTTTGTAGAGTTGGGTCTGAGGAACAGAACTCTTCAGACACCCAGGCAGAAATCTGCAGTAGGAATAAAGTCAGGTAAAATGCCCTGCACAGGTACCCCTCTGATTCTAAGCAGTAAGGTTCTCTGGCACCATGCCCTGAAATTCTTAGGGGGGAGCACAAGAAAGGCCCTTTGGCCTGACCAGACTCATCAGGGACACAGGTGAACATGCTTGTTTTCTGAACAGTTAGAGGTGGGTGTGGTGCAGTGGGGAAAGCAAGAAGCAAAAGTAAAATGCAATCACAGCCCAGGTCAGCCCTTTGAGAAAGGCCCGCGGGACTCCCCGCAAAGCTCTGGCTTCTGATACATATGGTCCTAGTTCTCCCTCTGTAAATAACACAGGAATTACAAGCTTACAGCCCCCAGACACCATTTCTCCCTAAATCAAAGCCTGGTTCTCACTGAGAACGCATTTGCCCCCTCGCTCACTCCTCCCAGGCAGTCAGTGCTATTAAGCAGCAGTCAGGCAAAAGTTTTAGCTTGAGACTTTCTAACTATGACCCGCCTGGAGACCTCAACAGCTCCAGCTGAAGTGGGTGTAAATCCCTGCATCCAGGTAGCTTCCAGGTGGATACAGTGGTTGGTGCGAGAGAGAAATCTCCCTTCCCTCTCCCCTCCATTACACAGTCAAGGGGCAGAGAACTTGGCGGGATGCAAGGGCTAGACTGACACTGTCCCCTCCATCTGTCCCATCTCTGCAAAATTAGTCACATTTTGACGTCCCAATATTAAATGGGGTGCGTGTGACTCAAAGAACACCTTAGCGATCAAGGTTCCAGGCTTGATCCAAGGTTCCAAGGCGGGTCATAACCCCGTTCGCGTGTTGGGGCCAGGTAGCCAGGTCGCAGTGCGCACTCCGCATAGTCCGTGTCGTGCGTGCCGGTTGTGGCTGGGATGTGCAGCTCATTGACACTGATGGATGCGCCAATGGTTGGATGGACAGATGTTAGGGCGGATCGCACCGTGCGCGGTGCCTGAGTAGGGGAGGCGAGGCGGGGAGCCGGCGGTGGCTGAAGGTGGCACGGAGACCAGAGCTCAGGCCACGGCCGGCAGGGGGGAGGGGGCGGCGGGAACAGAGGTTTGGAGAGCAGCGAGGGGAAGTAAAGAGGGGGTGCGGGGGGCATGAACCAGGGCGAAACTCTCTGCCTTCCATGCGCAGCGCCCAGCGCCTGGCACACACCACCGCCCGCGCGCCTCTGCGGGCGCTGCGCGCTCGGAAGGTGAGCCAAGGTGGGCAGGAGCTGACCTCGCGCGGCGCCTACCCTCCTCCAGCAAAGGGCGCCCAGCGCCGCGCCCCGAACCGTGAGGCCTCAGGCGGCGTCCGCCAACTCACCGTTTCCTCGTTCGCAAGAAGCGTTTCACGCCCCAGGGCCGCGTCTGCCCGGCTTGGAGGGACAGTCGCTCCGGCCTCCGCTCCGGCCTCGTTGGGCACCCCCTGCGCGCCGCGCCCCCCGCCCCGAGGCCGCCCCACGCGGCCGGCCCGGGAGCCCCGCCGCAGCCCGACGCCCCGCCACCGCCCGGGGTCCGCGCCCCGCAACTCCGAGCGCGCTCCTGCGCGCGCAAAGGCGCTGGAGGCGGCTTTATAGCCCCGGAGGACGGCGGCGGCACATCTGCATTCAGGGAGGCGTCTGGACCGAGCCCAAGCCCGCAGCCCGGGGGCGAGCGGAGACTTTTGATCTTCCCGTCAGGGCGAGATCGCGTCTCCCGGTCTAAAAGAAAAGAAAGCACGCCCGTGAACTTTTAAAACAAACTTGCAAAAACAGCCACAAAGAAAGCATGAGGCGGAGAGGGGCCAGGAGAAGAGGGAAAGGAGACTAAAAAGGAATCTTAAGGGGGAAAAGACGGGCGGAGAGCAGGGAGGGAGGGGGAAGGAGAAGGCCGGGGTGTGCAGCTCCGGGGGCGCGCGGGCAGGCGGTCCCGGGGCGCAGGGCCCCGGCCCTCGCCCGGACCCGCGGGCGCGGCGCCGGGGCCGCCCCGAGGCCGGGATCGGCGCGCCCAGGAGCTGCGCCAACTAGGGGGCCGCGGGCCTTGCGGCCGCCTCCGCACCCCGCCGCGGCCGCCCGGCTGCGCCCAGAGCCGGCCCCGGCGCGGCCGCCCCATTCCCGGCCCGAGAGCCGGCCCAGGGAGACGCAATCGAGCCCGCAGCGCATCGATGCGCCGCCGCCCGCGCCGCTCGGGCTCGGGCTCCGGCGCCGCGGCGGCCGCCCGGGGGGCGTCCCGAGGAGCCCCGGCCCACCCGCGCCCGCGGCGCCCCCGTAAGTGAGCCCGCGCCGCCCCGCAGCCGACGCGGCCCCGCCGGCGACTCCTCCCGGGCCCGCCGGTCCGGCCCGCGCGGCGCCTCGGCGACCCCGATCACCCAATCAATAATCAATTCCCGTCGCCCGCACTCCGGGCAGGACCCGCGCCGGGCCCCTCTCGGGGGCGCCCCGGGGCGGCGGCGGGGCTCGGAGCCGGAGTTCCTGCCCCCACCCCGTCCCGCCTCCGGAGCTGCCCGCGTCTGGAGTGGGGGGCGCGGCCGGGCGCCGGGGGGCGAGGGGCGGGGTGGAGGGACCGGCTCTGCCCGGCCGGCTGAGGAAACTTGGCGGCAGCCCCCTCCCGCGCCGACCCCGGGACGGGCCCGGGAAAGTTTGCCCGGGAAAAAAATTGGGGGAAGTGGCGGCGGCGGGTCCCGGGGGAGGAGCCCGGAGGCGCGGGGTCTGCGAGCGGCCCCCCCCTCAGGCCCGCGCCGCCTCCTCCCTCGAGGGCGCCGGCGCCCGCGGAGCTCCGGGTCGCCCGAGGGGTCGCGGGCCCAGGTCCGGGGCCCGAGCGGGGGGCCTCGGAGCGGCGGGCGGCGCGGAGCGCGGCCCTGGCGGGGCAGCCGGGGGCGGCGTGGGGGCGAGGCCGGGGCGCGGGGGGGTCGGGGCGCGCGGAGGGGCGCGAGCGCCCCGGGACGGGCTCGGTGGGCCGGCGCTGCGCCCCCGCGTGCGCGCCCGGGGCGGAGGCGGACGCGGACGCGGCGGGGCGGCGCCCCTGCCCCGAGCTGGGCGGGGGTCCGAGCCCCGTCCGGGGCCGGGCGCTGGGGCGCGGCGCCCCCGCGGGCGGGCGGGCGGGCGGGTGACACGATCATCTCCTTTTCCTTTAAGCTTGCCTGTTGCCGACGCCGCCGCTCCAGCCGCGCCGCGGGCCGAAGACTGGACCGCCGAGCCCCGGGCCGCGCGGCGGCGGCGCGCCCCCCGATGCCGTGACCCCCTGCCCGCGGGCGGGGGCCGGGGCCGGACCGGCCGGGGCCGCGCGCGCGCTCCTCCCCCCCCCCCTGCGCCCGCCCTCTCCCCCGCTCCCCGCCCCCCGGCCCCGAACCCCGCGCACCTCGTCTGGGGACGGGGCGGGGGGGGGCAGGGCCGCCGCTCCTCCCCGCCCCCTCCTCCTCCGGCCTCTGGAGCGATTTGTCAAACTTCCCATTCCGCCGGCGCGCGGTCCTCCTCCTCCTCCTCCTCCTCCTCCTCCTCCTCACGCCGCCTCCTCCCCCCGCGCTCCTCCCTCCCCGCGCCTCCCTCGCCCGCCCTCCTCTTCCCTCCGCACGTTCGGGGATCGCGGCGGAGCGCGGAGAGGGGGGGACGCGGAGAGCCGGGGCGCAGCAGCATCCTGCGGGCGGCCGCTCTCCGGGGGGAGGCTGAGAGCCGGCCCGCCTCGCCCCCCCGCGGGCCCGCGCCCCTCCCTCCCTCTCCTCAGCGCGGCAGCGGCGGCGCGCGGCTGTGGCAGTCGCCGGAGGAGCATCATGCCGAGGAGGAAGCAGCAGGCGCCCCGGCGCGCAGCAGGTACGAGCCGCTTCCCCTTCCTCCCGTCCTGCTCCTCCTCCTCCTCCGCGCCTCGCGCGGCGCCCGCGGCCGGCGGCGGCCCCGCTGCTCCTCGCCCCGCGGCTCGCCCCTCGCCGCTGCCCGCGCAGAGTAACTCCGGGGCGCCGGCTCGCCCGCCCGCCGCTTTCCTGTCTGGGTGCGTGCGCCCGCCTCGCGTGCCGGCGCCCCCCGGACGCCCCGCCGCGCGCTGCCCCCCTTCCCGCCCGCGCCCACTTGGAGAGCCGCGCTCGCCCGGCGCGGGGCGCGCGGGGCCGGGCTGGGGCCCCGCCGGCTCGGCGGCGCGGCGGCGGAGGGCATGGGAAGGAGCTCTCTGCGGCCGCTTTCTGTGGGGGGCGGGCGGGGTCACCTGAGTTCCCGGGACACCTTCCGAGTCCTCCCGGGCCGGCTGGCGGGGGGATGCCGCCGGGGGGCTGCCGCGCGCCAGGGAGCGAGTTAGGGAGCCGGCCGGTCCCTCCGGCCACCTTCCTGCTAATCCGATTGATTCTTCATTTATTGGGCCCAAACCCGGCACAGCGGTGGAAACCAGAGCGCACAGGGTCTGGGTATTGTCAGATGACTGTCAAGTCAGGGCTGGAGGATGGCGTTGCCTGCACCCCTGATTCCCTTGACCCTCACCCCCGCCTTCCACCGCTTCTCCCACCCTCGGCTCCTCGCAGCACTTAGTTCTGGGACGTGTCTGAGGACTTTTTTTTTTTTTTCCTCTTTTTGCCACGAGTGTCAACTCCTGTTAAGACTGAACCGATTTTTTTTTTTTCTTTTCTGGAAAAAGCATCATTGAAAACAAAACAAAACCCATACACATAACATTATTTTGCAATAATGTCAGTTGGGGGCATGTTGCCTGGAAGAAGGGTTTCTGGCCCGTTGCCACCCTTGATTTGATGACTGATTGATCGCCCGTCATGCTGCTGCCTTTGATCTATTCATTCCCAATAAACATCAATAAATCACTGGCAATGGTGAGGCCAAGCTCTGTGACGTCACTAGGGCCCTGTCAGTGCAACTTCAGGGATTTGGGGCTGCTTGCTGAGAGGACCACATATGGACAGGATGTATTTTGATATGAGTGGCACTCAGATGCTCAGAGGTTCAGATGCTGCCCCAGGGTTAAGTGGAGGTTCCTTCTTTCTTTGCTCCTTTTTTTTTTTTCTTTCTTTCTGTTCTTTTCTTTTGGTGGAAGAAGGCAGGGCAGCAAGGGGTCAGGGCATGGCCTGGTGCCCCTCTTGGGTGAGGACGTTGTCCACATGCTGCCCTGGGTGCGTGCAGTGACAGGGGCTTGATGGCGATGGTCATTTCCAGCGCAGCCCATGGAGCTCGCACCACACGCTGGCTGCACTTTGAACCCGGTCATACACGGGGTCACAGAGAGGGAATGCTCTTCGTTCTTCTGCCAGAAATGCACTTTCCTGCTAGTGTCTTAAGAAAATCTTTGATGAAAACAGATGTGGTTTGGGGCATATAATGCACATTTTGCTCTCTGTCCTCAGTGTTGCCCAAATTTAGAAAGTTTGAAAATCCTAGCAGTGGTTGTAGGGAGGCTGCTGCTGCTTCTCCAGTCACCTCCTGGCTGATGCTTCTTGTCCACTCCACCTTCTGCTTTAAATTCCAAGCTCAAGCAATGAGCTTATCTACCCAAAATAAACTCTAAAAGTTTGGAGGACTCCTTCACAAAGTTGGGCAGTAGGAGTGAGTGTCTTGGGCTTCTTTCCAGTCTTTGAGATTTTTTCTTTCCTTGTTGGACGCACATTTCAAGGTATCTCTGTGCCTTGATCAGATGAACCATATGTGATTGCATCTTTACATTTGGTCTAGAACTCTCTCCACGGTTGGTTCTTTTTTTTTTTTTTTCCTTCTACCTTGTCAATCTGAGCATCTTACTTGATAACTTCATCTGAAAATATTGGAAGAGGAGGAAATGTACTGTTGGTCTTGTTTATTTTTTGAAAGCAACCTGTTCACTAACCTTTTTGCACCTTTAGAGAAAGCCAGCCAGGAAATCTCAGGTCAGTTAAGAAATATTCATTATATAGAAACTTGACTGCACGACTAATAGGAGATGGAAGAATGGTTTTGCTCTATCAAAATGACCCGTCAAAACGACTTTGTTTCATATTTGATTTAATTGTCTCTCTCCTGACAGGCACATTCATCAATAGCTTAATGGTCAATCAGAAGTTGGCAGTGTGAGTGCTTTCTTTCTTCCCCATACCCTGGTTTTGGATTTACTTTATCAGAATGCCTCTGCCTAATGGACATGTGGAGGAGGGGGTGGGGAGTGTCTGAAGGACTACTTATTTAAGAGTGGAAGGAGAGAAATCGCTCTACGTGTAGACGGGTGATGAGTATGCATGGGCCAAGAAGTGAACTGCGTGAGTTTTTGTTTGTTTGTTTGTTTGCTTTGTTTTGTTTTGTTTGGACAAGAAACTTCCCTTTTTATTTTTTTTTTCCCTCCTTTTTCAGTTCTCCCAGCTGCAAGTTCTAAGGTTCATGCCTGCTTTTATGGCATACTGGGAGTGATGACAAATTGATTGCTTTGTACTGATAGAGAGAGAGTGGGAAAAAGAAAGATGTCTGCTGATTGGTACCTGGAATCCAGTCTCCAGCAACCTTGAGAATACTCGAGAATTTTTTCCCCTCCAAACTGAAAGGTCCGCTCAGCCATAAAAAAAGAAAAGTTGTTTTGCCAGCTTCATTAGTGTTCACCTAATTAGCTGTAAACCTGATGGATTTCTGACAGCTTTAATGATTGGAGATGACAAGCTCGACGCAGTGTCATCCAGCAGAATTAGGTTTGCAGCTAGTTTGATGTAATCAAGTTGATATTACACAGTCCTGGCTGCCTTTAGTTGTGCATTAACTCAATTTTCTGCTGCAGGTGACAAATGGGCTTTGGTACCTGGATAATCATGTCATAGGAATTAGGGCCCTTTTAATGGTCTGGGGTAGAATAACAACCACAAAGGGCTGAGAGCTGGGGAGAGCTTGCAGACATAGCACACAGGTGCACACTGTCTGTGTATCTAGGCCAAATGTAACAGTGCTCTCCTGAAGGCCAACGCAGGCTCCAAGAATCCCTGAAAAGATGTATTTCTATACTTTAGTTGTTTTTTTTTTTTGGGGGGGGGTGGGAGTTTATGCGTGGCTAGTGTCTTTTTCTCAAAGAGTGAGAGAGATTTCTTCACCTACCTGAGAGAAACCTGGGCAGGAGTCTCCTTTCTCCAGACTTGTAATTGCAAAGGGACGTGTATTTGTGCTGGACAGATGTTGCTGCCGTAGAAGCTCAGAGGAGTGGGTTAGAGAGAGGCCAGTGTCCTTCAGGCAGAGTGGCCATTAGCCCTGGCTTAAAATATGACTCTTCCGCGTAGCGTTTGTATTTAAACAAGTATTTTTCTGAAGCTATCAGGGGAAAAATACAGCAATACGTAATTATTTTATCCATTCATATTTATTTTTTGGAGGAAAACGTAAAATCAGAAAAAGCTTTAACTGCCGCAAAAAAATTCCCAGTGAATAACATCCTGCCACTGACCTTTTGGGTCTCACAGGTGGAAAAAGAATAAGCCCCCACGGAGTTCGTAGGTGGCCACGCATGAGGATAAACCTGCAAGCATCTTGACTTTTGTGAAAGTGAGTTGTAGGCTTGGGATCCTCTGGCGTAACAGATCACTGTGGGTCCTCGTGAAACAGGAGGAGCTGGGAATGACGAGGCGAGGTGATTTCCCGTTGCCAGTGGACACGGCCCGCCGCAGTGATAGTGCTGCTGGTGGTGCCCGAGCAGTGCTTCCCCAGCCTGCCCAGTGTGTCCACACCGGCAGCTCCGGAGGGTCCGCACCGACAGCTCCAGAGGGCAGCTCTCTTCCTCGCCTGGTAGCAGAGCCAGGAGGGCAGTTCTGCACCCTCCTGGGATGTATTTTATCTCAAACCTGCCACACAGTTCTCCTTTGGACAGGTATTCTGCCCCGTAGCAAGGTGACAAAAGGATTGCTTTGGGCCCTTCTAAGATCCCCCTCCTCCTTCTCTACAAAAACGAGAGCATGAACGCAAATTTTAAAACGGAAAAATCAAGAAGATGAAAGAGAAAAACAGAGGGTGGGAGGCAAGGCTCTTCCCCTGGACATCCGGCAGGGTGGGGACGAGGCTCTTCCAGAATCAGCTGCTGTGCCCCCATTATCTTGACAACTGTCAGTTAGGGCTTCAGTGCTCTCCAGGGCCACACTTGATTGTGAGCGGTTGATGTTGTCATTTTGTTCTCAGTTTTGCCTTGAGCGCACTCATAAACGGAGCGAGATAGTCAATAACTGATGTATCAGCAGTTATTCCCTAAATTGCCTCACAAGTCTGCATTTTCCCTCTTTTTACTAAAGATTGTTTGGTAAAGTGATTAGAATGAAAGTGACTGCTCAGGGCTGTGGGAGCTGCCTTGAAGCCCAGGTGAATTCCTAGGACTGAAACCCTACCTTCCCTCCTGCCTTCCACTTCCGGGCTTTCTGGAAGGAGAAGGATTAGCTTCTTGAGGGCAAAGAGCCTAGACCTTTTGGGGTGCTTTCCCTGTTCAATGGTGTCCTGCTGCAGCCAGCCCTGGGGCAGGGCTGCAGGCGTGAGCAGGAAACCAGAGGGAAAGGGCCTGGGAGGCCCCGTCCTGATGCCAGGGCCATGTTTAAGCTCCTAACGCACAGGTCACAGTTATTCCGAGAGCAGTTTGTGAGGCTCTCCTCCTGGCCCATTTTTATTCCTGTCTGTCACTGGACAAACTGTAAAAATAGCTTTGGTCTTGTAGTTAAAAAAAAAAAAAAAAAAAAAAAGGTAGGGTGTGTGTGTCTCCCTTCTGCGCTAGCGAGCAGCCGGGTGAGGTAGCTGGGCCTTTCCACCAGCTACCAGCTGTGTGTAGCATCACCCACAGCACAGGGAGGAGCGACTGAACAGAACAGAGACTCACTTACCCCAGACCCTTGCAGATGTTCTCTGTGTGTGTGTGTGTGTGTGTGTGTGTGTGTGTTTTCGTTATGCTCCAAATTGTGGTTTCTCTGTCTGAAGTTAAAAATGAAAGGTGAATACAATATATTGTGTCGGTAACAATGATATGGACTGGCACATCTAGACAGATAATGTGCAACTGTAATTAGACTCAATAGACAGGCAGTCATTTTTAAATTCTTTGACACATGCATAAAATAGTCATATAATAAGATAAGATGACAATTTTATGTTGGGTTGATAAAGTGTCCTGATACATGCATTTAAATGTCTGTAAGCCTTTTTTTTTTAAAAAAAAAAAAATCCAGACAGATTAATTTTAGTTTCCAGTATTTGCAGTTAGTCATTAAATTAATTTTTAAATCCTAGTAAACCATGGCTATGGATATGAGTTTTTTTCCCCTTTCTGATGTTTTACCTGAATGGTAAGCAATGGAAACATAGGCTTGATAGTTTTCTCTAATTTTTCAGCATTTGGAAGCGTTCATGTTAGGCATGAATGTAAAAATTCCAGTTACTGTTTGTGACTATAATCATGCTATGTGTTTTTTGGAAGTTAAAAAAAAAAAGACAGTAATGGAACATGATCTGCTTGTGACCACTTGCCTGCACAATTGTCATACTCTACATTTAGGAATCTTTATGAGAAAGATTACATAGTGTCCTTGACCAAATATTGAATATTTTATAAGCCCCATTTAAAAAAGAAGACTTTCTAGCACATATACTTGATTTGATCAGCACTTAGATTCTTGGGCTTAATTACTTTCAATTCGTAAATTATTATAGTATTTCAACAAGAGTGGCCCAAGAGCTGTACTGAGGGAAGAAAATGGCATTTCACTAAAGGTCACGTTACCTGAACTTGGTGACTACCTTATTTCTCAGATGTGCAAAGGTGTGGCTCTTGAAGAGTAATTTAAATTTGTTTGGGCTTAATGATAAATTATTAATTCATACTGTCAGGACACATGTTATTAATTATGACTTTGTTTTCTTCGTCCAGAACAGCTGTTGGGGAAACAGGGTAAGTTCAGATTGTCTTCAAGGGGGAGAACTCCAAGGCAAGGAACTTCCTAAGTCTTTCCTTGGTATCCTGTTCCTGGACCCCTTGCTTTGGAAATAAAGGTTTGCAGGAGATGGATGAGGGGAGAGAGACACTGTTCATTCTAGACCAAGGTGGGCACTGGCGATGCTAACTAATGTAGATTTTTTTTTTTTTTTAAAGCAAGTGTAACTCTCAATGCTCTGTGAGTCCATTTGGGATTCTGATCGGTCGCCGATTTTCCCCAAGTCTGGTTTTGGAGTGTCTGTCTTCTCTTCTATGAGTTTCTCTTGTTTTCTCCTTATTCCGTGGTGGACTAGAAGGTCATGTTCGCAAGTTTATGGTGGCAGAAAGCAAAATACTCTGAATGCTTGCTTGTTCCCCAAACTGGAACCCATCCTTAATGGAGAGCAAAGGGCTGTTTGGTAATATACGTGAAATGACTCAAATTCATTTACTTTTGATTTTCCATCCCCATCATTAAATCTAGTCCTATGTATTCAGTTTCCTCTGAGTTCTTTGAGAAATGCATGTTGCATAAAATAGGCAATTTTTAATGAACAATTTAATGTAAATGGGTTTTGAATTTAAATTAATATTAATGAAGCCTTGAGTGAATTTATTTTGCATACGTAAAGACTTGTAAGTCTTTCACCCATGTGCTTTCTCCTTTATGTAGTAACACTGGTTGGGTGGATTAACCAGCACCTTTTAAAGATTTATACTTAAAAAATTAAACTGATTTTATAAGTCCAATAGCGTCAACCTATTATTAAGCAGAGGTGTTACTTAATTTAAAGAAAATATACCTCATTTCCTATGAAACCTCTCAGTTTCCATGCCCTCCTCTTCCTGAAAGCTGCCGTTGGTTTGGCATTGCTGCTGGGGAAAATACACACCAACAATAGTTACTACAATCAAGATGTTTTCTTTCTTTGGCTTCCCTCTAATGCATTATGTATCCTGGAATGATGGAAAGTTCTGTAATTAATTCTGTTAGATGTAATTGCTATAATCACTTTGATGTTACACATAATAAAGGTAATATGGTAAGCACATAAAAAATATAAACACCTTATTGTAACACCACTGCTAAAATTCCTTCTCATCAAGTCTGGTTTATAGACAAGTGTTCTTAACTCTTTTTGGTCAGAGGTGACACTTTCTCTGAACTGCGTTCATTGATATTCCAAAGGAGAGTCATTTATGGAAAAGGACGGGCCTTGACTTGGAGGGACCTCCAAGCTGGTTGCCTAGGAATTTTAATGTCTTTTTCCTTAAAGATGTGACTCCTTAAGGAAAGGTGGGCATTAGCTTCTGTAGAGGAGAGAGGTAGACACTTTGGAAGTAAGTGGCTGTGAAATATGGTAAGAGTGTGGCTGGAGTGAAAGAGTTTAGAGAAGAATGAGAGCAGAGATTTTGGCTCAGAGGAGGTGCTGTTCTGCAGGTTTTCTCCTGGTGTGGGATTATGGGAAGTGCACTCACAGACACATGCTATGGATGCGCATGGAAGGCTACCTTTCTTAACGGTGCAAGGAGGAGGATAAATGTAGAATGTATGTGTCATCATCATCATTACTCCACACCTTTCCTGGGGGAGGCTGGGGACCCTGTTTAACTCTCGCACGACTCCACATGCCACGAGTTGGCTGAGGTTGCCTGTTGGACCGGAACTGGAGAGACATTTGAGACCTCCCCCACTGGTCTGTGAGCACCTGCCCTGGATGCGGCCACTGGGGGGGATGTCAGGGAAGTTCGCCTGAGCCCCCACGCACCTGGTCCTTGTGGGATGTTTCTGGATGCACGCAGATGATTCTTGGCCTGTGCAACTTGCAAGAGGTGGAGCCTGTAATGGGAGAGGAAACTTGTCATTTTGTTTTCTCCCCCTGGATGTCCCAGAGTCAGACCAGCGTGGGGATCCCTGCCCCACAGGTCACAAAGGTCAGAAGGTCTCATGATCCAGTGTTGGCTTGCCAGTTTGGATGTGAATACCCCTATTTATATTTCATTTTTTTCAGTGTGTTTTCAGTGCTAAAGTATACACACCGGCTATGTTCAGAAATAACATCAGAGAACGTGTTTGTGTGAGAAGGAGATGCCAAGGTCTCTTTTGAGGCAGAAAAAGGTGTGTGAAGGTGGTGGTGAGATGGGCAGGGACAACAGTGCCCTGTGCTATGCCCGGGTCGCCGGGGCTGGGATTGCTGTGGTCTTTGTTGGTTGGTACAGACCAGGCCAGGGGACACGCAGTGCTGCTGCGGAAGGCCTGCTTCTGGCGCTGGGCCCAAGGCTCCCTGCCTGCCAGGTGAGGAGGGGCCTGAGGAAGGGTCCTGGGCCCCGGCCCCCCGGGCCTGGGCTGCAGACGGGCAGCCACCAGGCCTCCTGCAGTGACTCCCAGGCTGGTTTTGATGGCTGGGATGATAAAAGGTCTGAGAACTCCATAGGCCCCTGTAATCAGGGCCAGTGCTGACATCCTTCTCAAGTTTGACAGCTTCTTCCTTTTCTCTCCTCACCGCCAAGCCTCTCTCAACTGAATTTCCCCGCCCTCTCTCTCCCCTCCCTCCCTGCCCACCGCCCACCCCTTCCCTCCCTCTCCTCTTTTCTGTGTGTGTGTCTCTCTTGTTTCATGTTCTTGATCAGTCTCAGATGCCGGGAATTATTTTTTTTCGGACGGGAGGGGGAGTGTTGCTTTAGGTTTGTGGGTTGGGCAGGTGTGAGAGGAAGTCTGTGTTTTTTTTTTTTTTTTGTACTGTAGGCCTGTTGCTAATTAATGTTCCTCCATAAGATTCTGTCGGAGTTGAGTAATGTTTTTGATCTTTATGCCTGATAACTGCATACTTAATGAGATTTCAAAGCTGTGAGTGCAGCTCCCTACAATTATTGACAGATGCCTTTTCTTTGCCATTGGGTTCAGCTTCATAAATCCTCTCGCCGTAATGAGGTTCAGCAGTGCCACCCTGGCAGTGAGCTAATGAAAGGGGGGAGGGCGAAGCGGCTCATGGCTGTCTGACACATTTTTTTCCTTTAAAATTTACTATGCAGATGTCAAGCTGCGGGACGATTACTTCAAACATGCTAATTTTTATCTTGCTTTTGTGTCAGCCCTTTGCCATTAAAAAATAAATAAATAAAAGGACTAACCTTACTGCACTTAATTTCTTTTTTTTTTTTCCCGAAGTCACATTTTTAATAACCCGTGGCGTGTGACTGCTGGGGACTTTGACACACGCGTGGCCTTTTGCAGGTATCCACTGGCAGAACTGTGTTTTTTTTTTTTTTTTTTTTTTTGCCAGGGGAAGGGCAGGGGGAGGATGAAGTGCCATTTCCCCAGGCCTCCCATCAGCCTGCCCTAAGTATGCACTTGAAACGTTGGAGAATTCATTTCAGAGTTCTGAAACTAAATCCTGGTGGAGAAGAGCAGCACCATGCCAAACAGTCGATTTCCTTTTCAGCAGAGTCATACATCACTGACCCACCCTTCCCTCCTGACAGAATGACATATGTCATTTATCATATGGGCCCCAGCCAGACAACAGGGAGGGGAGGGAGCCCAGTCCATGTGATGCTGTCTCCTCCTCCCCGTACAGTACTCCGGCTTGCACAGAGAGCACTGCTGATTTGGCGAGAGGCAGAGGGAGGAGAGAGGAGAGGCAGGGGCGAGGAGAGGCGAGAGCCTGCTCCGTGGTGGATGGCTGTCTGGGTGTGTGGCGTGGCGGGTGCGGGATTGGCAGAGGCACGGAAGAGGTTATGTTCTTTCATATTATCTGCTAAACCACACTGTTCAGTCTTTGATGCTCCTCTGACTCCCCCCCCCCCATTCCTTTTCTCTTTTCCCTTCTTTTTTTCCCCTTTAGCAGTCAAGGGAAAACACCAGGGCTGACAGGTATCATTCAAGCACCCTGGCTTGTAAGGGGTGGTGGAAATGAATCTCAGGGCTCCTGGCTTCACATGATTCAAACATGCGTTACTGAAGATGGATGTTCCTTAAAAAAAGATTGATGGTGGATGCCGGGCTTGGGGTGCCATTTATCATTTTGAATATTATTTAGACTTGCCGTGTAAACCTGTAACTTGAGAGTGGGACGAGCCGGGCAGGGTAGGGTATGTGTGTGTGTGTGTGTGGTGTGTGTGTGTGTGTGTGTGTGTGTTCCCATCGATTGGCCTTGGGGTCTCAATGCTGCTGGCCAGACGCAGCCTTCCCACAAACGACAGACCAGGCACACCCCACCAAAAAAGGGAGGGGGCAAA
Source organism: Talpa occidentalis (assembly GCF_014898055.3). NCBI lineage: Eukaryota > Metazoa > Chordata > Mammalia > Eulipotyphla > Talpidae > Talpa > Talpa occidentalis. The sequence goes on along the minus strand of NW_023601754.1, from coordinate 26,677,332 downwards.
GGTTTTAATTTTGAATAATTTCCAAGGACACAGGGAAAAATGAAGTATCTGTGATTTACACTGAAAGCTAACAAGCAACTTCTCTCTCTTTCTTCCCCGACACAGGCAGACACGTACGAAACATTAAAATATAAACAGTGCTGTAGTTGCCGAAGCCAGGACCCTTGTCTGAATTTTTAAACTCTGTGACATGCTGAAAAAAAAAAGCTGTATCTGAAAAGCTTAGCACAATATAACTATTCAAAAAAATACTGGTTGGCTTGGTTAGCAGTGTGAGAATGAAGAAACGTAGGCTTTCATGTCTGAGGAATATTTCAGATAAAAAATGAGGGTGTGAGGCTCCTGCCCGACTCCCAGCAGCCTCCTCCCTGTTGTATCTGCTCTGTGTCCCCCTCCTCTGGCCCCAGCAGACCCCGCCAGGACTGATGTGGACAGCTGTTTCCAGGCCCTGGAGGTTAATCATTTCTGGTTCTCTTGCACCCTTGAGCTCTGTTCCAGGACACCCCCACCTACTGGAAGTACTTAGGGACGCAGGCTGGCTTACCTAAGAGACCCCCCCTCCCCTGCTGCCAGGAGGCTCAGCAGCCCGGGAGGCGCTGGCCTTTCTGCCTCTTCTGCTTCGAAGGCCTTGCCGCCCGGTTTGCCGGTGGAAAAAGGAAAACAGAAACTGTGCTGGCCCTCCCGGCCTCCACTAGGAGAGCCCCGATAGTGCAAATTTAATTGTCAGGCTTTCTATTAAATATGCGACTTTATTTGTGTCTGCTAATTAAATTTAGGGCTCCTCGTATGACTTATAGTGTGGACATTAATTTTAAAAAATGACAGGACGCAAAGTTAGACTGCGCTAGTTTAGTAGTCTTTTTTTTTTTTATCTAAAAAAATGGGAATTTAAAACTTGTGGAAGGGCTGCATGTTCTTCTCTGGCTGATTCCTAGACAAACTTTTCCCTGAGTCTGCACCTTCTGTGAATAGGAGAGGACTGAAGTGTGATTTGCGCACCAACTCCAGGCAACTGTGTGTGCGTGTTTGTGAGTGTGTGTACTTGTGCACTTATTTTGAAATAACTTTATTAGTAGCCTGATGCTTTGCACACAAGGGTTCTCAGGATCACTTTTGGTGTTTCCCAGTCGCTGCTCCAAATCAGGTAGAATCAGATTTATATCCTTTGTTGATGCCTGGAATCCCATCTGACTATAAAAAGATGATTTTGTTTCTTGCTGAGACTTCACGGAAGAAAGCAAAACTTTGATCCTCTGCCCTTGCTCTTGGGCAGTGTTGGAGGTAATTGGTGTACAAGTGCCAATTTGCAGGAACAATTGTAAACACCTTTGATACAAATGGCACCATCCCATTTTTACTGATTAGAAAAACTTTGCTATTAATAGGTGCAAAGTCCATTTCAGGTATAATTGGTAAGGAACTGAGTGCACTCATGGGAAGAAACCTTGTTTTGTTTTTTGTTCGCTTTTCTTCTTATCCCCTTTTCTCAGTTTTATGGCTGGAGACATGATTTATTGCAGCCATCCATCTTGGGGGCTCATCCATCACACCCGGGTTGCTAGGAGATTGTGGCAGCAGCTGTTTGCTCTGAATCAGACAGAAAAGTTGTCAATCATCAAAGGCAGGTGAATAGCATTAGAAACACGCTATTGTCAGACGGAATAATTAATCAAAGAGAGAAAAGATAATTAAAAAGATATGACCCTTGCAAGTACTTGCTCTGGGTTGCCTGGAAAAAAAAAAAGGATAGAAAGAAAGAAAGAAAAACTGCCTGGTCTTTTCTAGACACTTAAGCAGCCGAGGGCTGATAAAATATGCACTCTGCAGTGCATAGTTTTTAATTAATTGAAAAAGGTTCAACATTCAAAGACGATGCTGGAGAAAAGTCCGATTATGAGCAGAAGTAATATTTATTGTTTGCATGAAGGGCTTGACACAGAGTTCTAACTTTCTGTCACAAATCTCTGGCTTCGCTGGCTGGAGGAGGTGCGGGCAGGGGTCTTCAGGTGGCCACTGCCGCCTGGCCCGCATCCTCCCTCTCCACCCCTCCTGACATCCCGCTGGGCTATTCAGGAGATCCTGAGATGTCAGGGACTGGGACCTGGCTAACCCTGACCACATGCCCTGCCATGGTGCTGGTGGGTCTGGAATAACAGAATTCCTGAGATAACAAGAATTTTTAAAACATGAAAGTGGGAGGCTTGGCAAGCTTGCCATTAAGTCCACCTCTGTATCGCTTCACCTGCCTGAGAACAAGCTCTAAAGGGAACAGGCTATAGGCCCCAAGGGAAAATCTGTGATCTTGGTGTGGCCCTGTGGAGTACCTCAGTGAATCACATCCAGGGTGTGATAACCTGGCATTGCATTCTGAAAAGATCCCCAATTACAGTCTAGAAATAATTTTGGGTTTCCATTTCAGTCTCAAAAAATATTCACAGATTAGGAAGTTCATCCTTGCCTTTTCTGAAGCTAAAATATTCTGGAGAAATTGGAAAACGTATTCAAGACTAGATAGAAGGCAGCATATCTGGAGTTGCTTTCCAGTTAAATATGCTGCAAACCCTGAAACAGATCTACTCTTTTATTTTTGGATACTATGCTTGATTTTCACACCATTCTCTTCCCAAAGAATAGCAGGACTTCTAAAATTAGCAGAAAGAAAAAGGCTTGAATATTAGAATCCATGAGAAGGAGGAATGCAATACTTTTTTTTTAGTTGGGACACCGTTTTCAGGGTGTGCCGGATCAGAGCACCAGGACCGCCATCCCGGAGCCGCTAGTGCTCGGGGGCACTGGGCTCTGGTACCAAGAGTCCCAGGGGAATCCCCGGTGGCTGTGCCTCCTGCAGTGACATCCACCTTCTCCCACAGTGCACTGGGAGGACACAGCGCTGACCTTTTTGTGAGAAAGCGAGGGAGTCACATAAAGAAAGGCACCTGCTTGGCTTGCTGGAGCCCTCACGTGGATCTCACCTGTTCAGGTGGCTGGGGGAAGTGTCTCTTTTCAAAACTTGACTGCCCGGAAAAAGCTTTTGACTCCAAATTGCTGTGTGGGTCCTTGAACCTCTTGGTGGCCTGTGGAGCCTTTGAGTCAAGCTGGGAGTCTCCTGACCACGCCACAGCTGTCCTTGAACATTTTCATGGCCAGTGTCAGTTCTTGACCCCCCAGGGGCTGTGTGGCTGGAAGACCAGCGAGGCCAGTGGGCAGTGTCGGGCCACGCCTCGCGAGCATCAGCTAGATGGTTTCGGGAGTGCACGGCGTCAGCCAGGTCTGCTATCCCCTGGAGACCTGGCTGCGTGGAGATGGGCAGCGAGGATAGCTCCTATCAGCCCTTGGAGAGAAATCCCTGCAATTGCCATCTCCTCTTTCCAAATAACTGCTGAGAAAGCGCACTGCCCAATGTCAGCCGAAGCGAGCCCAAAACGTGGCGGCTCATCGGGGAAGGGCAAAGAAGAAAGTTCCCCGTGAATCATTCCTGGTAGGTTCACGAATTCACCGATGAAAAACGCCAACCTTCAGCACTAGTGAAATCGGATTGAAATTTGCTTCCCTTTGAAAAAGGAAAACAGAACAAAGGAAAAATGAAGGAAAGTCACCAAGTTTTAAGAAGTTCACCCAGGTCATTTTTCTGGAGCTCTGGTTCGAGCTGACGTTTCTGTTTGCCCAGGTGATCCCTGGTATCTCTTTAAGTGACTCACAAAATAAACCAGATGGGGGAGCGGGAGGAGTGTGTTGGTTATTCCTTATAGGAGATCTTGGTTCTCAGGTATGTGTTTTTGGCCAGAATTTTAGCAGCTGGGGCCCTGGATTATCGTTTCTATGAAAAAGGAATAAACGTGGCCTGCTGTGTCGCAAGGGTGTGCCAGGCTCTAGCCTCCACTTTCAATGCCATGTTATGACCAGGAGACCTCAGGCCCCACCGCCCCCCACACCAAGGGGAGATATGAGTGTGCTATCTAACTGATCTGCATTTCACTCTTGGAGTTCCTTTCCGAGACAGGGTTACCTGGAAGTCATTTTGGGTTTTCCATAGAGTCAAAGCTGGCTTGGTCCTCGCCCGCTGGCTCTGCCTGAAGCCTTGGGATGAGCTCTCTAGAAAGCAAGCACAAATTAACTAGTGTGACTCCCTGTAGGTAAAGAGATTTTGAAACACTTAAAAGACCTCCGAACGCCCACAATGCAACTGCTACTACTCATCTGCCTAACGAAAAGCTTTTGAAAGGGGGCAAGGATTCATTTTTGCCGGAGAAGATGGGGTTACCACTGGTTCTCACCTGGTGAAATGTTCTCTTTTTTGACCTTCTCTTCCCTGCCTTTGTTTTTGCTCTGGGCCTTTGGTAAAATGGCTCTTTCATATATATATTAGTTAGCGGAACCTACATTGGGTAATCTACGAACTGCGGTGGTGGTGGTGCTTTTCCGTATAAAATAGTAAGGCAGCGTGGACACTCTGCTACGTGACTGAGGTTCCTACTGAGATGGTTAGGTGAATAAGTAATAGAACAAACATGTAGTCAGCTGGGCAAAGGAAAATAAATAAAATAACAGCGTGTTCTTGGTTCTTAGAGCCCTGCAACATGAGCTTGTTCAATTCGGGTCCTGGAGCTGCAGACTCGCTGATGAGGTGTGGGTGGGGAGAGAGGAAGGTATTATTTGGAAACACATGTACTCGTTCCTTGTGAAAGAAGTGAAGTATTTAACATTTCTCCGAGGAAAACATCTTTCATTACTTGACGTGTTCTGCGGTAATGATTTTTCAGTTCAACAAACAAGTACTTATTAGCGTTTGTGCGGGAACCTGGCTGAGGTGGATGGCAGGGCCATTTTTAACGGGAACTCGCTGGCCAAGGTTAAGGGGAGTCTGCCTGGTCACAGGTGTCAGGGTGTCGGCTCACTGGGCGTCTGGCCACAGCCTCTGCTCTTACCAGGTCACATGGTCTGCTCCCCAGCTCTCTGAGCTAGGCCTGGGGGCTCAAGTTGGAATAAAGTTGTCTTCTGTTGCAAACAGAATATTCGATGGTACTCATCCGGTGGTTTAAAATGGATTTTCCGGGAAAGAGCATACACCGTGCACCAGCAGGCCCTGAGTTGGACTGTTCTGGTTGAAGATGGTACAGGGAGGAGGGAGGGCAGCCTTGGGGTGTGTTTGCCCTGGGGGAGTAAGGCAGCATGTCCCTGTCTGATCCACCATGTGACCTCCAGGTGACCTCGCCTGGCTCACCCAGCTTGGGGGGTGGGGTGGGGTGGGTGGGGTTGAATGCCCTTGGCTGCATCTTCTTTATTCCAGATGGCATTAGGGGGATGGTGCCCTTGGCTGTCCCTGGTCTGAATGGAGGGAGTCAATGAGCTCTAAACAAAGCCTTACCAGTGGCCTCAACTCCCAGGGACCCTTGAGTGTGGCCTTCGGTCATGGTGAAATTTGCCCCTTTTCTACTAGAGATGGGTGTTAGTCCATCTGCCCGCAATCCTGGCCCTTGATGGTTTTTGTCTGCTTTGCCTTCAGCTCCTACCCTGGTGTCTGTCGCTGGGAATAGCAAGTCGTGGTGCTTTTCCATAATTCCAGCGACTCTGGTCCTTTACGCCGGCTCCCTACCTAGAGCACAAATACCAGTGGGCGGTGGCTTCGTCTGAACTTTGCTATTGATTTTCACCCCTAAATTCAGTCAATAACCTCAGTGTGTCAGCCCCCCAATAACATCTGATTATGGGTAATCTGTCATCAGCGTTCCCAAAAATGTGATCTCAGTTTTCATCCCAGGAGGATGTAACATCCGGTCAGAGAAAGCCGTCTTCAGCTCTCGGAACCGGCTGGCTGGGGGCCCTTCTGCCATGTCCGTGTGGGGAACGCGGCAGTTAGCACTGTTTACACATTCCAGGAGTATTAAGCAGTTAGGTTACTGGAATTGTGGCCGAGTTTGTGGGAGCAGCATTCTGGGCTGTGCCTCTGTAATCAATTACTGAGCATATCATGAAATTCCAGATGTAATAATAAAGTTTATGATGATTATATTGTCAGGAGGCACGGAGCACACCACCTCATTGACAGCTGAAGGAACAAGGGGGTTGAGCCAGTGTTGAGACTCTGGTGTTAGAATGTGACAAAGAGGTTTATCTTGGGAGGAGAATTTTGACCTCCAATGCCGAGTGGGCACGTTTTTGTGAATGGGAGTGGTTGTTTTTTGGAGACTCAGCTGCAGCGGGGAAAGGGAAAGGGTCTGAGGGGGCTGCCCTCGGTTTTGCAGAACACACATGCCTGGAGTGTCCTCCGGACATGCCCCCACCCAGAATAAACCTGGAGGGAGCAGGGTGTGGGCTCTGGTGCACCAGTGTGCCCTGGGGTGGACATAGAAAATGGATGTCCTGTTAAAATCAATCAACTGCCATGTTTTGGCCGAAAGCTTCCACACTCAGGTAGGTGGCAGTTGGTGGACTCACTGCACCCAGAGCCCATGACTGCAGGGAGACAACCACACAGCCCTGAGCCACATCCCGCATCCCGTGGAGTCCTCCCCCTGTGAATCCATGGCATTTCCAGAAAATGCGTCCCACCCCCTCGTGGCAGAGCACAGCCGGCAGTTCCACGGCACATGTTTGGCCCCAGTCACAGGGAATCGGGATTACTGCCACGGTGCTGGTATAAACGCAGATGAATTAAAAGAGTTCACGCAGACGTGAAGTATCCGTGACAAAGACAGAAATGATAAAGAAGCAATTGCACGCCGTGAAAGAAAATGAATGCCCCCTTTAATCGTCAGTGCACCAAAAATAGACACTAAGTTGTCTAGTGTGGGAATGTTTTCACAGACGTGTTTCCTACAGTCCCAGTACTGGCGGGCTCCTGCAGGCGCCTCAGTTTTTGCCCAGATTTTCTGCATCAGCCCTGCTTCTCTGATGCGTCTCTTCAGCCGAAGATTGCGGTGCGTGTCTCCTGTGCCCTCAGAAGCAGGAGGGTGGCCCATCCCGCTGCTCAGGACTCTGCTGTTGGGTGGGCGGCTCTGGGGCAAAGGGATCTCCAGGACGCCCAGTTCTGCCTGGAAGGAGCCCAGCAGGCCGGGCCTTCCCCCCACCTCCTGCCTCGGTATTGGTTGCGGACATGCCTATCCTTGAAGGCAGGGTCCACCTTGATGCCAAGATGGTGGGGGGCGGTCCTGGCCTGGGGGATGTGCCACGGTCTGCGATAGGGCAGCCACCCTGCCTGGGAGCTGCTGGGAGCACACACGGAGCACCTCACAGTGTTCGGGAGGACCCCCAGCTCCCAGGTGGCATCACGCCCGGGGGAGCCCAAGACATTTATTGTTTGTTTTCTGATTTTAAGTGGAACTTGGCCACTTCTTAAAAAGTTCATTGATGTTTTGAGGCCAAGGGATGTGGACCACACAGCATGTCAGCAACCTGCATTTGGTTCTTTTCCTCCCTGCCTCTCACTAGTTAAGGTGGGCGGCGGTGGAGAGGAGGAGACAGAAGCAGAGACATGGCATTCAGATGCTGCCGGTGGGCGGTGGCGGCCTGCGAGGGCCAGCGCGGGTGCCCCGACCTGCCTGGCACGTGGGGCGGCAGCAGGCACGGGGCGGCCAGGCCCTCTGCACAGCGGGCTGCCTCCTGAGTTCTGCCTGCAGCTGAGGCGCAGAGGCCCCTTGTTCACAGCTGCCCAGGGCTTTGGAGGGTCCCAGAAGATCTAAGGGTGAGGTGAGGTTAGGGCTGCAGGTCCCCGCGGGGAGCCTGCTGACTTTTGTGAGAGTTGTATTTTTTGCCTCCAAATTTAAGACTGCTGTGGCAGGGAGAGCTGTTACAAAGAGAAACCAACCTTTCAATAATCACAAAGCAGCTTTTATGAATTAAAAAGAAAAAAAAAAAAAAGATCTTGACCCTCTTTGAAAGGAAATAAAGGAGGAACCCAGTGTAAGGAAAACAAAAAAAGCTGATATTACAGTTTTTGTGATTACTCACATCCTAGGCTGGAGCTTGAGGAAGCCAGTTATAATGGAATTTCATTTTTTTTCTCTTCCTACTTGTGTCTCTGCTCTTTTTTTTTCCATTAGAATGAGGAGTGGTTCCCACTTGATGTGAAGGAAAAAAAAAAAAAAGCTTTTTTGGCATGCGGTCCTTGTTCTTAGCTGACCAGGGGCTGATGGGACTAAAACTGGAATTGTATCTCCTTGTAATTAATTTTCTGACTCTAAGGGGGGCTGTGGAGCAGAGAGAGAAAGTAATGGAACCCAATGGCTGGGCCACCCTGACTCCTTCCCTGCTCAAGCACTACACACCCACAGGGGGACGCCCCTGGACTCCCTAGACTGTCATCCTGACTCCACCTCAAAGACCAGGAATGATTCACCTTCAGATACTGAGAGGTGAAAAATCTAAAGCCATCTAGTGGTTAGTTATTATTAGTAACCACTTTATTAACACTGTTTTTTAAAAGATTGCTTTCTTGCTGTAGTATATGAGTTGCCAGTAACATTTTGCCAATTTCATTGGTGTAAAACGAGGGCCGAGACCAAAAGCAGATCAGCCTTATTTAATCTGGCTAATTTAAATAAATGTTTGTGCAAGCAAACTTTAGGGTGCCTGTTTTGAGGGCTGACCTTATACCACTAATTTCTTGCTGTGCTCTGGAAGATTGTAATTGTAGTAACATGATATAAATGTAAACTTTAGCTCTGCTTACACAGAACACACACGACAGCTTGACACCTTCATTTCAGCAGTAAGAAATTACCATTGTCTCTTATTTCTTGCTCCCAGCTTAGGTGACCAAGCCAAGAAGTAATTACACAATTAGGGTTGACAAAGCAGTTCCTGTAACACTTTTTCCCCTTAAGTTTGGGTCACTTATTTTAATTCCACACTTTCCATATCTTTGTCATTAATAACAAGATATTCATTTTCATTGCAGTAAATTTGCCCACAGAGATTGGGAGTCCTGTGTAATTTAATGATGAAACAGGAGCACTTACTTTGGCAAAGGTGGCTCTTTGAAGTTGAAAGGTAGACATGGGGGAGCTGCTGTGGCCCCCTAGAGGAAGCCCACCTACAAGTCACATGCAGTAAAGACTTCAGCACTGATTGGAAAAGACTCCTATTTAGGGACAACTGAAAAGTGATTTTGAGAGGATATGTAGACACACCACACTGCTTATCTCAAAGACTGCCTCTTCAAAGATATCTCCCATTGCTATGGTTCCAGATAATTCTTCATTCTTCAATTATATTATCTTCAGAATGTATATGGTTTAGTAAGGAATTTGATACTGACTTAAAATATAATCTCCTACCTGATATGTTTATGTACCAGATGGGCCTGATCCTTACTTAAAGGAGGAGAAAAGAATAATTTCTCTCCTTTTATTTGTGTTTGGATACGAAAGTCACCTCCTGCTAAATGAACTGGTTGCTTATGATTTAACTGGCCATTCCCTGAAGAAGGCATTCTTAGAATATCTGTTTTAGTGCCACCTAATTATGCAGACAAGCCTGAAGCAGGGACGGCTAGATTGGGAGGTGAGTTTCCTGCAGGTTGGATCAACTTGAGCAGGTTAGCCCTGCTTGCTATTTGTCAGCCCAGCTGGGCTGGCCCTGGTGATCCCGCCCCAGCCAGCAAAGGTGCCCAAGTGGCCCACAGAAGGGCTCTGTCCCACCACTGATGCCATTTACACACAGAGGAGCAACCTGGGGACACCAGGTGATTCTCTGAGGGCCACACTACCAGTTACCTGCTTGTTGAGTTCCGCATTTTCTTTCCTGCAAGATTGTCAGTGCTGGGTGGATGCTGTATAAATGAATTCTAGCTGGGGTCCTGGGTAAAAGTTCTATTTCTTCTGACAGAGTTTATAGCAATGTTTTTCTTAATTATTTTTGATGTTTTGCCCATTATACCATTAGCTTCTTCAGAGGACAGAGATAAATAGCTGGTATCCACAAGAACAAAGTGTGAACTGAATGCATTTAATTATTGATATCTCAGTAACTAAAGGTTCTAAAATGATGTTGTCAAATGCCTTAGTGATCTGACAGCAGATGTATTGGTTTGCAGATGCAACTGGAGACACCATCCAAATAAGCCCCAGAAAAGAACATTAAACAAATAAGGGAATATAGTTCATTTTCCCATTTCATTTTCCCACCCAGTATAGTTTCATTTTAGTATTGAATTTTGAGGTTTAGTTAATATGCAGGATATTTTTTAGATTCTATGATAAGATGTAGATTACTGTCTACTATTGTCCTTCATGTCTGCACAGGCACATTCTGTGTGTTTATATGTGTACACAGGTGATGTGTATATGTGTATGTTTGTACATGCATGTTTATATATGTTACATATGTGTATAGCTTAGTGGAAATGATTGTTTCCATAGTCTTCTTACCAGAATGCTTTTTTTTTTTAAAGACTCCATGTGTTTTCAAACAGAATAAGCAACATTCTAACTATTTGCCTTTCCTCTTTGTCTCATCAGCTACCAACCCTTTTCCTATACAGGAAAGTGCAGATTTCAGGTATTTATCGTGGGCTATTCTATAATTCATCACATTTTCAATTATCTCCATTTTTGATTTTACTGTCTCCAAGATGTGGACTGTGATTCCCAGGGTGTGAAACATCTATGGAAAATCCATCCCTGTGGGCTGACATGTCACCAGCGACAGGCTCATCGTCTGGAACCTTAAGTTAGGTCTTAGGAAAGAAGGGGTTGTATAAACATGTCAAGCACTGCTGTGGAATATTGTTTTTTGTCTCTGAATGTTCAGCCTAGAATTCTGTTCAACTTGATCATCATAATTGTATATATTTTTTTCTTCTGCTTTTTTGCTCATTTGCTTTTATTTTTTTTTAAGATTTATTTATGTGTACAAGAACTGGGGTGTAGGCCAGAGGTGCGGGGCTGAGAGGATTCACCAGAGACAGAGTGGGGAGCAGAACAGGCAGATCTACTGAAATCCATTGCTAAGGGGAGAAGCGGGGAGACAGGAGAGGTCTGCTGTGCTATGTGGGTAGCTCCCTGGCTGGAGATCAAACTCATGTTGCAGTGACTGGTGATAGCTTGATAGAGCTGTGTCTTTAACACCTGCGCCACCAGTGAGGCTCTGTCGGTTTTTTTTTGTTTTTTTTTTTTAAGAAACAGAAAAGCCATGTCTTTAGAAGAGAAAGTCGCTCTCTGGATGGCCCGGCCCCTGCAGGATGCCCTCTCCAGCATTACTAACATGGGGCGGGACATCCTTCTAGCAGTTTCATGTTTCTGTGGCCTGTACACACTTCCAAACTGCATAGGGTTTTCATCAGAACTCAGGCTGTGTGAGATTCTGGGAGAATATTTATTTGAAGTTGCACAGATGTTTACAGTGAGAGAGACTGAGACACTCTGCACTGGGAGTGTACAGCTAACCTTCTGCAGAGGGGCGGCTGCCTTAATGGCGTCCATGCTCCCTTCTTCCTACCAGCAGCAAACAGGCTGCCAGCTCCAGCTACAGCTGCTTACTTGGAAGTTTAAATAGAGTCTCCGTAAGATACTTGCCCCAGATCACAAGATTTCAGTTCCAGGAGAAAGTGATATGGAGTGATCTATCACGAGAGGTAAGCACCACCCCTCACTTGGAGGCTCAGAGCCTCTGGCGTGGGTGTGCTCACACGTGCACGCACACACGCATGCACCTGGCTTCTCTGCGTGCCGGGCTACCCTATAGAAGCTGTGGATGCAGAGCCTGGAAAGATTTGACAGTAGCTTTCCCAGTGAAACTAAATGCATTTTAATTTTTTTTATTAAAAAAGCAATAATGCACATAATACAAAATCTGAGAGAACCAAAGGGCATACAATTAAAAGAGAGTTCCCCTCCCTAGGGAAAAGTGCTGTTACCATTTTACAGTATATCCTCCCAGATATTTAAAATCATAAATAAGCATGTATGCTCTTTATTGTTCCTTTCTGTTTTCAGTTAAAAATAATCTTAGATATCTGCAGTTTACTTTGCTGCACATTCAAGGGTTAGCATACATGGATGTATGAGGTAGATACAGGGGCCATAGAGCAACTACAGAAAAATACTAGACTCAAGGTGTGTAGGTAAAAATTTTTCATAATACTGATTAAATGGTGGCAAAATATTTATCTCAGTGACCATCTTAGGTTAAGTTTATTGTTGTATTCTTTTCCATTGCATCCTGCCTTTGCCTTCCGGATGGACACTGGGGTTGCCTTCAGTCTTTTCTTTGCAAACAGTGCCTCAATGAACACCTTAGTGCACACCGGAATAGCCTTCCACTTCCATGTTTGTAGGATTCAGTCCTGTGAGCAGAATTGTTATCTGAGAGGTATGTTCAGTTAGCAAATTGATAAATTGTCCTCCAAAAAGATGCACATATTTCCTTCCCACAGAGATGTGGGTGTGCCTGTGACGTTCATGGGTTGTCAGAGCTTAGGTAATAAGGAGTCACAATCAGGGGCCCCTCCTCCTGCTTCCCCAGTAGGAAGTCTCCATGCAGTTAACAAGGGATATGCGTGTGAAAGTACACAAGGCCCCTGAGTCAACTCACATGTTTTTGCCTCTGTACTGACATCTCAGAAGGAGAGAAAATAGGTGTCAGAGACACTACTTTTATTTAAATATATTTTTGCTTAAAAGATGTGGGGTGTAGGCAGAGGTGCAGGGGCTGAGAGGATTCAGAGACAGAGAGGGGAGCAGAAGAGGTGGATCTATTGAAATCCACTGCTGAGGGGTGCAGCGGGAGAGACAGGAGAGGTCTTCTGCGCCTTATGTGGGTCAGCTCCCTGGCCGGCCAGGGATCGAACTCAGGGTGTAGAGGTGATAGTGCTGAGACTTAACCTCTAGGCCCCCGGGAGGCTGGAGACACATTTAGCCAGAGTGACAGCCTTACTTGATGGACAGGAAAAGCAAGACCAAGAATTGGAGGGAGGCAAGCCCAAGTTCACATGGTCATTTCCTGGCTCACCCCAATAGATGAAGCCTTTACTGAGTCTAGGCTCTGTGGTTGGACAGCAGCAAAGGCCACTCTGTTGGCCTTATGTCACCTGGGGACACTTAGTGAGCTGGTGGCCGGGCAGAGAGGTGCTGTGCCCGTCTATGATCTGTGTTTGTCTCCTGTGGCGTATGGCAGAGGTGGCTGGCTCCATCACGTAGCTTCTTAGATAATGACTATGGAACACTGAAAATGTCCTTTTGGGTTTTGGCTGAATAATATTTAAGAATTTTGAAACAGTGACTTAATTGTGTTTTTATGTAATTGATGGTGTTGTAGTAAAATGTATTGAGACACCACATCAGCATTTTTCTAACTGTTCCTTGGAGAAAAATATGCTCATATGAAAATGGTTTCTTCACTTTCCACTCATGGAATTGAAAAAAAAAAAAATATTGTGCTTCCATAGAATCATTGTGCCCAGAGACTCTCTAATTTTAAAGTGCCTTCCCCTCCGGACATGCCGTAAATAATGCAAGGGTACCTCGAGTTTCTAAGTTGGGAGAGCAGGGACAGGGCCCATTGTGATGGGAAGTTGGTGCAAAGTGCTGTCCATGCAGATTTTAGGGAGTCCCATGACGGGTGGGATAGCATGAAAGGCTCTGAGGAGGCTGGGAGCCTGCACCCCCAGCCCCTGCTGTACCCCTTCCAGGTCAGGCTTGGGTGTCTGTTTGCCACTTTGCATTTGCAAGGTGGTGGAAGCTCAGCGCTTGGATTTGCTGCCCAGGGATGGCTTCGGTTTCCCGAAGTTGTGTCTAAACTCGGAGCCCTCATCTGACTCTGGCATCAGAGAAATCAGGGCCTTTTAATACATGATCTTAGTTGTCATAGTCTTGGCACAATGGTCAGTTTTGCGGTGGCAGCAGGGGGTGCTGAGGAGGGATGGTTAAGTCAACTCTTAAGAATTAATCTTGGTCTGCCCACCACCTGCTGCGTGAGATTTCATTCTAAAAAGTCAAACTGTAAGCATCAAAAATAAAAATTGAATGACTTTCTAATTATGGAAAACTTGCAGGTCGACTCAATTGAAAAATAATGGTCATGTTTTCCCAGAGCCACTGGCTGCCCTCCCGGTGACTTGGGGCCCACCGAGACACAGGCCGGTGAGGCACGTGCGCAGACTCTGCCAGTGGCTGCCAGGAGGAAAGCCGCCTGAGATCCAGGCTGCGGGGGGCCTTCACCTCAGCTCTGATTGTGATATCCCTAATGGCGTTGTTTCCTCGGGGTCCCCACAGTAAGGGCAGCCCCATGCATCGTGCCACCCTGGTGTGCCTACAGGGGTCACCCAGGGAAGGTGCACAGCATCTCCAGGTGCCCGTGTGTATGTGTGGTGTGTGTTAGTGTGTGGTGAGTGTGGTATGTGTGTGGTGTGTGACTGTGTGTGCATGTGTGGTATGTATGTGGTAAATGTGGTATGTGTGTGTGGTGTGTGTGAGTGTGTGGTGAGTGGGGTGTGTGTGTGGTGTGTGGCTGTGTGTGCATGTGTGGTGTGTAACTAAGTGGTGTGTGCAGGTTCTGCTGTCATGTCATGATGGCAGCTACTGCTTTCACCATTTGTGTGAAGACGCCAAGATGTGTGACAGTGGGAAGGTCATGGAGACCTGAGTCTTGGTTGCCTGGGAAGACGGTGCTGGGTGTGCCCATGTGTCCAGGGTAGGAGCCAGAATCTTCCCTGCTCTGTGGTGGGCATCTCTTAGGGCATGTTGGGGGTCGACTAACGTTAAGTCACCTGGGTGCTCATAAACCAACTGTGCATGGCTGGGAGCAGGAATACATGGATGTGCCCACTCTGTAGAGTCCTTCAGTCTGGAATCCCCGTAGAGGTAGAAAACAAAACCACAACAAAAATCAAGAACAAATATACAGAAAGAAAATTGCATGGACGGGACTGTGCTTTGTCTTTTTACTTAAAGGGCAACGCTTGAGTGTCTTGATGTCTGAAATAAATTTGATATTTTATAATTAAACTTATTTATATGAACTCATGGAATCATAGTGGTTTTCCTAATCTTTAAAACACGCCCACAAACCCTCGGGTAGTACACTGCCACATGCTTGGAGGCGGGCGGTCCTGCTCTGCCGTGATGCTGACGGATGGACAGTGTCAGTGCGGTGGTGGGGCAAGAGGGGCAGCTAGCAAGCCCTGCTAGGAGAGGCGGATCTGGCCTTTGGTCTGTGGAACTATGGTCACCCCTTGGGGTGGTCTTGGCATTCGACAGCAGAAGGCCTGTTGAAGACATTTTGCCCGTGAAAGAAATGCTTTTAACTCAGTGTTGCATGAAAAAGAGCAGGTTACGAAATACAATACAAACCCAACACACACATGTGTTAAAAGAGAGAAAAGAATCAAGCCCCTCAAAATTGAAGTTATCTTTCTTCTTTATCATGTCTTTTCTATGTCTTTCTTTATTCCCAATTTTCAACAATACACATTGCTGATCTTGGACCTGATGTTCACTGTGTCTTGTGCCAGGTAGAGGGTAACTAAATAACTAAGAAGTTTCATTTATTCATTCAAAATTTAAGTACCTGCCCTCAAATCTTGTGCATGTGATCTCTCCTTCTCCCTGCCCCTCCTTTCTCTCTCTCACCCCCCCCCCCAATACATACACTCAGCCTAGAGGTAAACTGCACTTCCCACATTGGATCAACTGCTGCAGATGTCAGGGAAATAAATGACAGGAGAAATAGTCTGTGAGCCATGCTCTTGACTGGGCTACCTGAGAGTGGTCATGGCCTTGGAGTTGACCAGACCTCTTTCTCTCCATGTTTTCTGTGCATGTGCCCTCCACACCCACCCTTCCTGGCACTGGTGGGTTTCCAGGAAGTTCCAAGCACAGCCTGAGACTCCAAGTTAGTGATCTGAAGCAGAAGTGCACTCACTACGTGGTGGTTCAAAAAGCAAAGGGGATCTTGGAGAGCATCTTTGGGGCATTTCAGGGGTAAGCCCCTTCCATTTTGGGAAGTTGAAGGGCGTGTGGAATCCTGAGGTGGAGCTGGGACCAAGGGCCACTGAGTAGCTTCTGGCCCCGCCTGTCCACAGGCCAGCCCCTAAGCAGCGGCCTTTCCTTTTAGCACCGTCGTCATTACCTGTTTCTATTTAGGAGTGATTAATTGGGTTCAGAGGATGACCTCATATTTAAGAAGTGGGGGCTGCAGGGACTATAAAAAATGATAAAAGACTGTATTTTGCTTGTAGGTTACTGTTTTCATCCTCCAACAACCAACACCGTTTTGCATGCTTTATGTCTTGAAAAGTGTAAGACAATACATTGACACTGGCCAGAACATGGTTTTAAAACCTTGAGGCAGAGACTCCCCTTTTTGGAGGATATAGGGTGAAACTGCCCGCAGGCATGCCCGGTCCTACTGACCATCCTAACACAAGCCTTAGAGAAGGGGACAGCGCCTCCTTCTCCTTCTCTCACCCCCAAGCTTGTTCAGCACAGGCAGGACTCAGTAACATCATGCAACTAAAGATAGACACATTCCTCCAAGTGCCCATGAACTTGCATGCCTGTGGCCTAACCCAGCCACCTTACTCCAGCATCGCTTCTGGCCCTACTGCCCTGCAGCCAGGGGTTCTCTAGCACTGTCTTTTGGGCTGTACCTGGTCATGTCTTAATTTCAACAACCTGCAAAGGCCCAGGCCAGGGGAGAGCTCAGTTATTCAGGTCATTCTGAGCAGGTGCCGCCTCCCCAGAAGGGCAGATAAAGGAAACACGTATGTAGCTCCCGACACAAATCAGGCAGCTTCTGTCCCTGGAAGGTGCAGCCAGAACACAAAGCCCATCTGTCATTTCAGCTCTCAGAAAGGCACCCTTCTGTTGGCCTGTTTCACATTTTTTAAGGTTAAATAAATACGGTAACATGATACTTAAGGATGTTTCTGTCCATGATGGGCCACGTATACCACGGTGGTCCCGACAGGTTACACTCCATTGCAGAGGCCTGTAGTTAGTGGGCTGCACCATCTAGGTCATCTAGGTTTGTGAATCATGTTCTGATGTTCCACAAGGAATCAGTCACCTAATCACATCTGTCTCAGAACATTTCCCCATCGAGGGGAGGCCTGACTGTACTATTCACATAATGGAATATTACATAGCAGTAAAAAATGAAGGCACCCACATCATATGCAGCAACAGGGCTGGATTGAAGAACCATTCTATGCGTGAATGAAGCATGTCAAAGATGACTATGCAGCTGGCAGACATTTTATGAGGCTGAGCAGTAGACACTGAGCTAGGTTTGTCTAGGGGTGCATGCATTTGTGCCCAGGAACCCTTCTGACCGTCAGGAGGGGTCCAGTAGACAAGTTGTGATTCTCAGGTTAGCTCTTAGTTCACAAGTATTTGTTTTCTTATATTCAAGAAGCCGTGTGTGTATTGTATGAACATGTGCAGTTATGTATCACATATTCTAGGACTGATTTTTTTAGATGTGTTTCTTCTGAGCCTTATTATCATTTCCCACCTTATTATCATTTCCCACTTTTTTTTAAAGATTTATTTTTTTAAAGATTTATTTATTTATGCATATAAGAGCTAGGGTACAGGCCAGAGATGCGGGGGGTGAGAGGATTCACCAGAGACAAAGTGGGGAACAGAACAGGCAGACTGACGGAAGTACACTGCTGAGGGGAGCAGCGGGCGAGACAGGAGAAATCTGCTGTGCCATGTGGGTTGCTGCCTAGCCTGCCAGGGGATCGAACTCGTGCTGTAGAGGCTGCGGATTGCTTCATAGTGCAGTGCTTAACCCCTTGCGCCACCAGGGAGGCCCTAAATGATTTATTTTTATTTATCATAGAAGAACTGGAGTGTAGGCCAGAGGTGTGTATGTCAGGGGTGGTGATCACATGAGCCTGAGCTGAAATTAATTAGATGCATTTAACCAGAGGATTCACCAGAGTGAGGAGCAGAACAGGCGAATCGACTGAAATACACTGCTGAGTGGAGCAGCGGGGAGACAGGAGAGGTCTGCTGCACCGTGAGGGTCAGCTTCCTAGCTAGGGGTCAAACTCCTGCTGCAGTGGCTGGCAATAGCTTGATAGTGCTGAGACTTAAACCCCTGCACCACCAGGAAGGCCCCCTTAAGCTAAAATTTTTGAGCCATACTGTCATAGTTATGTTTTGGTTTAGGGAGATTTGGTAAGAAATTCCCCATCACTTCCCTCAGTCATTTTTGTTGCAAAGAACTGGGACTCAAAGGGCCAAGTGTTGCCCTCTCTGGGCCCTGGGTCTTGGGCTTCCACGTCAGCTGCCCCTACTGGTGCTGCTTTTTCATCCTCTTGTATCAGCCTGGCTTGTGTTTCTGAGGGTGAGAAAAAGCCATTTGCTGTGGTGGCTCTTGTTGCTATTGCTTCCTGGTGCCTGACTCCCCCACTTTAGAGTTTCTCTGAGTAGAAACTTTTTCTCTGTCTGGTGGGGCCTAAGCATGGTGGACAGGCCCAGGGTCTCCTGTGCCGATGAAGTGGGCACCTGTGACTTGGGGAGAGGCCTGTGCACTGTGTCAACCTGCATTTGTTCCTGTTTGTCTCACTCCTTGAATGCGGACTCATTGTGCCTCACTGCTTAGCCCCTGGCCTTCCTTTGTGCCGTGGACCTCCAAGTTCCAACACAACCTTTATTTCTTGGTAGCAATATTTTATGTGTAAAATTCTTAACAAATAAAAAAATCATTTTCTGTATTTCTGGAGAGAAGCCTTTTGTGTTTATAACATTCTTCTTTTATCTTCAGCAGAGCCGGGCACTCTTGGTGGCTGCTATTCATAGCTTGCTTGTTTCTGGAGCGTTGCTAAGTTGTTGGGGGGTGATCCACACTTTCCCGAAG
>NW_023601754.1:26476025-26653525 GCF_014898055.3 Talpa occidentalis | reverse complement strand
ATGGGCAGGCCTGGAAGCATTCTTCCACCCAGTTCTCAGATGTGGCCCGGGGACAGGGGCCTGAGAGGGAGGCTCTGTGTGTGCCAGGCAGTGTGGAGCAGCCTTCCCCAGGATGAAGGGATCCCCTGATTTGCACAGTGTCCGTCCCTCATCCAAGTTGCATACTGTTTAGCGTGTGCTGGGCCAGAGTGCAGGTGGACTCTTGGCTCGATACTTTTCCCCATAGGACCCCACTGAGGATAGCGCCCACTTCAGGAGTGCTCTGCCGGGGGTGGAGGGGCAGGGGCCTCCAGGGCCAGGACCCCACTTGTGCTTGGATGGCGGCAGCCATGCATCTAGATGTTGATCCAACCCACAACTCACTGGCCTAAAGTCAGGGCTGGCTTACCTGTCGCTGTTGGTTGCTGGATGCACGCAGAGAGGCGGGTGGTGGCCTGACAGCGGCCCCAAGCAGTTCTGGAAGAACAGGAAGCCTTTGCACAGCCTGTGTGTAGGGAGCAGGTGATGTCTCGATCATCACTGCCCACATTCGCCAGGTGTGGATCCACCAAAGATGTGCTCCTGCCTGAGAGCTGGTGCCGTTCTTCTGGCACTGCAGACGGGGCGGCCACGCTCCGGCCAGTGGCCAGGCGCGCAGCCGTAAACTGGAGATGAGGCATCCTATGTTTAATTGATAATGGCTCATTGCAAGTTTTACACTGAATTAGCATATTTATTAATATTGAGGTTTGATGACTGCTACCTTCTCAAAGTGGAAGTTCAGATCTTTCTCTAGGAGCCTGACGAGTTCCCTTACAAGTCAGGGGGTTGGAAATCTTAAAAGCCAAATGCTACTTACTAACTTTGAAAATAGATCGAGGCTGGAGATTAAGCGGGCTTCCCCACAGAGTCCCCCCTGGAACCACCTCCTGATGTCCTGTCTCCCAAACCATCTTGCTATCTGACATATCTGCATAGCACATGCGTTCCCTAAACATTGTTATTTACACACGTTTTAACTCAAATAAATTTATTTTTAAAAGGAAAGCATGTCACTCCCATAAATGAAGACCCAGAATCACTTGCCATAAAGAGAAAATAACCATAAAAACAAATGCAGTGAAATCAAACAATGTCATTAAATTCTAGCTGGATTCTCTTGCCTGTCGATGGCCTGAGTCTGATGCCTTATCTCTCTTTTTAGAAAAGGGAGATTAGCCCGTGTTAGGGAGATGTTAAAGACCAATAGCACCAACCAGATACTTTCTCCTTGAAGCAATCAGAAGGAAAAAGACAGAACTGGCAAGGGAGTAATTTATTACTGTGTGATTCAAGGTGAACCTCCTAATATTTTCTTGTACCACAGACGAAATTCATCCCAGGTTATGAATTCTTCTGGATTTCTATGAATGTTGACTTCTCTTAGCTCCTCCAAGGAATCTTTAGCCCCAAAGGGTTAAGAACAGCTCTTATGAGAAGTGTCTTTTTTGAAGAGGTTAGGAAAGGTGGCAATCGCAGAGATCCAGAGGATTCAGGAAAGCAGTTGGAGATCCCCAACAAGCACTGCAGCTCTGTGCCCTCATGGAAACATTCTGCTCCGAGTTTCCACCACCTGCAGGTCGCCACTGAGCTCTTGAACTGTGTTCAGTACAGTGAGGGGCTGATAGTTACATTTATCTAATTTGAATTCATTGAAACTTAAAGAGTCACACCGACGACACTGTGCTCCATCTTTGGTAGCTCTGCTGCCTTCTCTGTCCTACGCTGGAGTCTGCTGATGCAGTTTCCGGTGGCCAGGGTGATGGGCCTCTCCAAAAGCAATGAGCCCATGCAGACAAAACCCTTTCCTGGGCCCCAGCCTCTCTCATCACAAGCCTGGGAAAGGTTAGCTTCCCACCTCCTTTTATAGATGAGGAAACCCAGGCTTGAAGAGAGTGAGCAGAGCAGCCAGGACCCAGGATCGGAAGAGGATGGCCAAGCACGGCCACCTCCCTCCCCCATGGAGGAGCGCTGAGTCTTTGTCCTTTGCTCATGAGCGTGGGTGACAGCATCCCGTCTTCCTGGGCTCGGAGCCGGGCCTGCGTGTGTCACAGCACTCAGGAGCCAGTTCCTTTCACCAGTCTGCTCCTCGTTTCCACCTCTCCCCTGCACTGGGGGATTCTGAAGGACCCCTCATCCTGCCAGGAACAAGCCCTACACAGTGCAGATTCTTCCTGCCTTGAAGCAGACCCTGGTGGGAAAGGCAGGCCAGAGCAAGGCAGGGCTCAGAGTGCGAGTTTGGCCTGCCTGTTTTCCACTCTCCCCCACCTCCCCAGACACTAATGATCCTGATCTGTCCTAGTAGGTGTGTGTGTGTGTGTGTGTGTGTGTGTGTGTGTGGCGGGGGTGGGGGGGTCCTGGAGGGGGATGTCAAAGGGGCATAGGGAGATGGTGTGAAGTGATTAAACCCGAAGCTGAGTTGTTGGGTGGACTAATGCATTACCCTTACCACCCCACTCCCCTGCCCTAATCTAACCCACCTTTATCTGCCTTTTACAAGAGTAGCCAAAACAGCCTTAGCAAAGAGTCCACAGGGCTGATGGAATCCATGGCCTGAGGTGGGCAAAGGAATGTTCTGGAGTTCCCCTGCTGCCCAGGTGACTGACCTCCACCTTCCTGGCTTAAGAGCTGAGCTGATCTAGCGGGCAGCAGTTTCCTGGACATTGAATGATTGTTCCAGCTGCAAGGGTGGGGCCCAGCGGAGGGACTGAGCTGTCGCCGTGCAGATCTTGCCCTTTCTGGTCACTGCAGGAATCTTCCCTGCTGATGGGAAAGTTATTTCTATAACCAGAAATAACTTCTTTATTGAATGTTTGCCATGTGCTGGGCATTGAGCTAAGTGCTTTATGTGCATAATTCCATTAACAATTCTCAGGGAGGGTACTTTTATTTCTCATTTTATACTTGAAGACTCAGAAGCTTTTGTAACTTACCCAAGTCCCCCAGCAACTCAGGACAGAGTAGAAAGATGGATAGGCCTGAAAGACTGGTGTCCTTTAGCATCATGCCATCTATACCACCAAGAGCTACCACCTCACCTAAACATTTTCCCTGAATGCATCCTCTGGCCCGAGTACTGGGCTCCAAGCCTGCCTGTTCATCCATGCAGCTGATATTTGCAGACCACCCGGGATGTGAGTATCTGGAATGAGGGCTTTAGCAAAAGGAGAAAGGAAATGCACATGGAATAGCCCCAAATGCTCTGGAGCTCATGTCTGCCTAGGGAAGTGAAGGGAGATGATGCTTGTCTTCCTCTGGTCTGCCCCCAGGCTCTCTGCTTTGGTTTGCTCAACTCTCGGTCTTCAGTTTTCCATCCATTGGCATCTGAGAAGTAGCTTGTAGGGAAAAGAGGCTCGTATTTGGGACTGTGGTGGACGAGGGGAGGCATAGGAAGTTCAGGGCACTCATAGAGCCTGAGCAAATGGTGATATGACCGCAGGATGAATGGGACCCGGGGTTCAGGACTGGATGGAGATGGTGCTCAAGCTTAAGGGCAGACTATGCGCATTTCCTGTAATCGCTCAGCCCTGGATGCACCAGGTTGCTGAAGCATGTGTTTCATGAGTGTGCATTGAGCACCTGCTCAGGTCAGTGCAGGCAGGGGCAGGGGATACCAAGATCACAATCCTTAAGGCGGTCAGAGTATGGGGGACACAACAGACAGAATCAGGTAATTATGTGGGTTCCATGATGGAGATGAACCCTAAGCAGGATGGGAACACAGAGGAGAGATGCCTTACTTATCCTGGAGAGGAGTGCACAGAGTGAAGAGAGAAAACCAGGGAAGGCTTCCTGTGAAGGGGGGGTGCCCCAGTTGAACCTTAAGACAATAGGATTTAAGGGAACTGCCAACTATAGTCTTTCGAGCTATTGCCCGTCTTTGTGCCACTTTACCTAGCACTTTGCAAGGCAGGCTACCTTTGGATGATTAAAGGAGTACCAGGCTATCCACATGGTGATCATTTTCCTGCCTAGACATTCCAGAATTTCCTGCTAATGCAAAATGTTGACTTGTTGGTTCTCAAAAGTGGTGTTGTCACCAGATGTGTTCTCCCACAAAATGTGTCCTGTGTGTCCATGAGTCCTGGGTCCTAGTTCACTTGTCCCTACTCATCCGGATGCAGTTGCTCCACCTTGGGTTCCCATACTTGGATAGCCTCAGAAGACGCAGCTCAATCAGTTGAAACCCAGAGGCCACTTTCCTCCCTGGAGGCAAGGAGTTCAGAATCTGCTGCCTGTCTTCCTTTTAGTAGTCTTTTACCACTCACAGGCCTCATCCTCACCTTGGTTTACCCATGTCCCACCATCAATGAGCAAATGGTGGCAAGGAGAGTCCTGAGGATGCCCAAGGCCTGTACCACAAGGCGATGGTCACCAGCGTGCTGTCAGCTAGACAGGACCAGCATCACACCTCTGTGTATCTTGGTCCAAGTGACGCTCTATCAGCTTGTGTCCAGAGGCAGCAGGCAGGTGTGACGGGCTCTCTCGATGGATGGCTGTGCTGTGGTCTTCAGCTCTCAGAGGGTTAGTGGGGGGCTGGCCTGGGAGGAGGAGGTGGCAGGAGGTCTGTCCCAGGGTGGACCGTAGTCAGAAGGTTTGGGTTCTGGTCTCGGCACTGCTTTTTTGCTCCCTGGGTGCCTCCAGCTGTGCTTCCCCTTCATTGTTTCCTTCATCAGATGAGATGTTGGGCTTGGTTCCTACTGCCAAAGTCCTCCACCTCCCTAGCTCTGGAATGACCTGATTCTGGGCAGCAACAGCCCAGATTTCACCAGCATCTGTGATGGTCTGTCCACTTGCTTTCTCTCCTGGAACAAGAGTCAATTAGGCGGAGACTCCTGAGCACGAGGTGGGTGGGGAAATGCACCTCGGGTCCACAGGGGCATCTGACCAGCAGAATGAGAACTGAATCAGTGATGACTTTACAAGACCCCGGAAGACACCATCTCCCGGAAGGAAAGCCCACCTTGGAGCACGCCAGCCTCCACTTCCAGAAAGGGTTGAGTGTCCATCTGGTACAAACAGAGCCTGCATTATTGGTCCCATTGGAGAAAGTAATGGACCAGGGTATCCTCCAAGCTGCGGGCTCCCTGGCAGTGACTCTTGAGCTGTCTCTACTTTGCTGTTGGGGCGAACATTCCAGTGAATTTTTTTCCTTATTATGACTCGATTAAGGACACAATAAACCCTTGCCATGATTTTTATCTATTTGCGGTAATATCTCTCAGTTCTAATTTCAGAGATTAGCTTGTTTTCAAAACACTAAAGGAAGGACAAACCTGATCCCATAGTTCCCTTGCGTTGCCAACACAGCCGTAACCACCACCCACCATTGACAAACACAAGCTGCCAGCCACACCTGCATGTCAGCTCCATGGGAAGAAGCCCCGAGACTGTCGGAGTGGGAGGCAGAGCATTAGGGATTTCAATTCTGCTTTATTTTCAACTTGAAATGGAGGAAAACAGACAAAAAACAAATAAGAAAGCTAAACAGTTGCGTGAGAGCTAGCAATTTGCTGGGCTCCCGATGACAGACACTGCATTATCATAATTGTCTCTTCTACATGATAGGACAGAAAAATAATAATGTCATTTTATTTATAGCTGGGGTAGCCCCTTTATGAGAGTCATACAAGTTTCTGCCAAGTGGAGTAGGTCAAATGACATCTTTTGATCAGGGCTGTCCAAAGAGATCAAAGATGAATGGCAGGTAATGGATACCCAATGACAAACCAAATCTAAAACAGAAATAAGGCTGCCAGAGGCTGCCAGTTACCCATTAAAGGCCCGCCTAAGGAAGGCAGGCTGCTTGACACGTTGGCCGAACACCTAAATCAGCCAAGCGTCAGTGCTAAAATTGTGTATTATCATTGGAAATGGCTATTATTTCCTCGGTAACATTTCTGTTAAGGCTTTGTTTGTGTACGACTGACCCACAGCCAGGAGTGGAGTTTGAAGTCGGCAAGGCCCAGGGCTTGCCGGGCACCCCTGGCTTTGGTGTTACCAGGCTTTAATTGTTGGGTCCTGATGGATGCCCCGATGCAGCGTTTTCTCAGGTGCTTGCCTGTAGGTGAGAGGTGGGCTGGCTTGGGGCTTCATTCTACCTTTTCTCACACCTCGGTATCACTCTGCCTTCCCTCTTCCCAGTCATGCACAGGCTGCTCCATCATAGGCTGCGCAAAGCCCAGAACCTTCCAGAACACAGGGCGAGGTTAGGACCGTGTCGGCGGAGATGGTGTCGGGCACAGTGGCACCTTTTCTTCCCCAGGCTGGGGGGCAGAGGGCTCTGGGGAGTCACCCAGCAGTGCAGTTTGCAGACATACAAACGGCCAGGCACAGCTTTCAGAATGGTGGGAATAAGTGCTATTTTTTTCCTTAAGCTCTTGAGTTATGTAATTAAGTTGGGCTTTGTAGAGATGTTATTTAAAAGGCTTTGGTGGGAAAGAAAATTTACTATCTTTTTTGTTTGTTTGTTTTTAATTTGTGGGGGTGGGATGGGTGGAATGCAAAGAAATATTCAAAGAAATATTTAGAAAGGAGGGCCCCAAGACTGCGGGAGAGAACTCTAAATCCTCGTGTCCCAGGGGAGGCACAGGTGGTGCTGTGGGTAATTTTTTATTCTGCAGCGTATGCTGGAATGTTAAAAAATATTATTAAACATTGAAATGAGTATACTAGTTAGCTAATTAGTATGTTTCTCTTTCTTTTAATAATCCCCATACATTTTCTTTCTTTTCTACCTCCATTTTTATACACGTGGTAACCCTAAAGAACATATTTAGAAGCATAATTAGTTATAATTAGAAGCAAACAAACCTATCCCAGGGTATCTCCGATTTATTACAAAGAAGTGCAGGTATTGGTGGCAGCGGCAGGAACCTGAGTTGCCAGCTGCCTGGTGGGGATCCTGGTTAGACGCACGTGTGTGCACACCCATGCACACGTGTGCACACACTCACGTGCGCGCACTCACACCTGGGCCCTCTCAGATGAAGGCCAGAGATGCAAGTCACTCTCGCTTGGCTCTTGGAAGTTTCCCACACCTCACATCTCCCCATCATTTTGCATTAACTATCTTCAAGGAGCGGAGACACCATGTCAGAGTCGTAGCTTTTCTCCTTGGTGATGAGAAGAAGACAGACATTTGACTGTTAAGCTGCTTGGCAGGAAATTTGGTGTGAAGTCCTATCCAATTTGTCAAGCTCAGCAGTGGTCTCTGCTCTGCAGGAGGCTTGCAGCCCAGTCCAGTGCTCACCTGTCTGGGATACACCTGCAACTCCATGTGAAGTGACAGGCTGCATATGCAGGGCCACCGGCAACGAGCCCTCCAGGATGTCGGTCATTGGCTCTGAGAGGACACCACTCCCCTGCCTGGCAGTCACCTTTGACCTTTGACCCTGCCCTACGAAACAGCTCCCGCCCCCTTTAGTGGCTCCCACCCTAAACCTCTATGTAAATGAAAGTTTAAACAAATCTGTGCTCATGCTGGCTTTCAAGTGAGAATTTTTTAAAAATTTCTCTTGAATTATGTAAAGATGCATCACAAGATATTTACGATTTTTTTTAAAAACAGATATTCTTTTTATATACTGATAAAATTGGAAACTTGGAAGCATATTTGGCAAGTGTAAACAGATGGTTAAAGATATTTGCTGGGAAGTATCAGAAACAGTTATTCCTGACTTGCCTGCTTGGCTAAACAATGCTCTGGAAAGTGAACTCTCGGGGCACAGAGCAGGAGATCCGGGTCCCGCTTTGCTTCTAAACAGCGGGCGAGGGTTCTGGCTTCTGTACCGCCTGCCCACGGAATGTGTGCCCTCTTCTCTTCTCACCCCCAAGCTGGGCGAGGGGTTCTCTAACAACCGAGCGAGAGGCTTCTGTGTTGTCTCCTTGATTCAGGGTGCCTGCTGCAGGGACCTCACTCAGAGGAAGCCGGGCATCCTTTCCCTTTCTCCAACTAAGGTATGAAATTAGCACTTTTCCTTTGCTCTGGGAAGACAGTCATTTTATGCGAGGAGGGTTCCTTCAAAGGCAGTGGCTGCAAAGTTGAATAAAGGAAATTGCGGAGAAGAAAGAAAGAAGGAACTGACATGCTGCTCTTCCCCCCTTCAGATAGCAGAATGCACCACACCACACATTGCACATCACGAAATCAGCAGGTGATTTAGCAGAAAGCCCCGAATTTCATGAAATTGTCTGCTCTTCGGGTCCGTGGTGTGTGTGGATGTGGGTAGGGGGTTGACTGGAGGTTGGGGTGGGGAAGGAGGAAGTTGCTGTATTTTTTACAAGCTTATAAAACACAAATGCTCGTGGCACTTGCTAATCTGAAATGCTTTTAGTAGAATTGTTCAGTAGCAATAATCTGTCAACAGATTACAATTTTGCTTAATTTTAATGTGGCTAACTTAAGATGGTTGTATAGTAAATTTATGCAACTGATCACAGTTATTAAATTACTGCATCTGCAAAGGAAGCAATCAAACCCCTTATTACAGTTGCTGTGAGTGAATGCTAAATGTCAAGGAGTTACCAGTGCGCTGCGGGGAATCGCGCTCCAGTTAAAGATGCATAAAATATCAGCACTTTTTTAATGCTTGTGCATTCAACAAAGACTCCCATCATAATTAACTGGTATGGAAATAAATAATTTTTACAAACTACCTTAGAAACAGTTGTGCTACAGTTTTTGTCAAAGTCTGCGGCTCGATAGCGATATTTAAGCCTTTAGACACATTTCCCTCGAACTCACATATGCTATAAAATATTTAAATCTCACAGAGAGGTTTGAAAGTGATATTATAAATCCAACTCTCAGTGCTAAAAAGTAATTTATGATGATTAATTTAATTATACGTTTTAAGGTTTTGATATTTTAAAAACTTGAGATTCATTTTTTTGGGGATGGTCCCAGTTTGACAGTTCGGGAGGGGGGCTGCTTTCTGTAAACAGCTGAAGAGACAGTGGGGACTCAGCTCCATCAGGAAGCTGGAGAATGAGAGGCAGAGGCGTCAAAGCCGGGTCTAGACAGCCGGTTCCGATACCTGGCCTGGTTCTGTCCCAATGAGCGAGCTTCTCAGCCCCGCTGTGACATGGGGATAGAGTGGCTTCTTGCACGTCATGACTCTGGGGGATTATGTGGGGGATGCTTGCGAGGCCGAAGCAGGGCCTGCTCCTCCACCACTCACTGTTGGCGGCTTTATTTTTGCGGCTGTCCTCACCTGGGTCCTCAGGAGACATCCATCTTCTAGAACCCCTTTGCTTTTGCTGGCAGGGAACAACAGCTAATTATATCACAGTGGTAACACAGGGCTCTGCTTTATCCCTTTGTCGGTGCCCACATTCAGTAGGGCATCAGAAATCTGACCTTAGATTGACCTTGGGACAGTTATGGGTGGCTGAGAAGGAGGAAATCTGGCTTGCTGGTGGGAGTGGCTGCTACCAAAGGGTAGACCTTGCTTTTGAGCTCATTAGCTCCACACAGTGACCCATCACCCCTCTTGATGGCTCAGAGACCAGCAGGATCCTGGGACAATCTCAGGCCATTGTGAAGAGCTCTCTCCACCCTGGTGACTCTTGCTGTGGGGTCACCAGGAGCCCCCTGTGGAGCCAGAGCCTGCAGTGCGCCAGGCCCACGCTGTTCTTTCCAGAAGACAGCACAACCCGGGCGCTTTACTGGACACTGGAGAAGGGTCAGTGTACAAGGTGTGGATTCTTGATCAGCACCCAGAGAGCTGCAGGGGTGAGGTGCTGGGGTGGATACTTGTTATTCAGGGGCCATGTAAAGGACGACTTTGAAAGGCAGTCCAACTCATGCCGACATCCTTTTGTGTGTACCGAGGGATGTGTACAGATGTGTTTATGATGTGCACCCATATGCATGTATATTTCACATGGCATGTAGCTTTAATCCATATTAAAAAATGAAAATAAACTCAGGTCACATTACTCATTTGTGACATCTGGTTTCCATCCAGCAAAGGGGCAGTCTGATTCTCTCCCCAGTTTTGACCTTATTGGACTACCTCGGCTTTGGGATGCTCCTGTTTTGACCTACCGGCGCCTTGATTCAGATCTCATTTAGGATCTGAGGGTACAATTTGAAGATGGATGTGACATCGCTGTGTTACTTTTCAACTTGCACACTTTAGTGGGGGAGGTGGTGGCGTAGGGACCTCGTTAAGGTGAAAGCAAATACACACAAAGGTCAGTTAGGGGAATGCTGTCTGTGTGTTTGGGAAGGGGGAGCTGGAGCTTTTACTTAATAAATCCTTCAAAATACAAACTCTTAAAGGGACGACACTTTGTCTTAAATCTCGATGTCTCTGAACACCAATTTCTGAAATTACTGCCAATACAGGACCCCTTGAGTGCCTTAAGTGGGTGTGAGCTGCTTGGGTTTTCTTCCTTTTTTCACCCTTCTTACCCAGGGTGGTGTGGGGACTAGTCACACGTCCCAAGGGGGTCAGCCCCAGGCCTCCGGGCCTCGCAGCTTGAGCAGCAGCTCAGGACTGCGGGCCACTCTTGTGGGCAGTTCTTGTGGGTTTACCTCTTAGGACCTTAAGGTGCCATAGCAGTCACCCTGACCCTTGACCCCTGACCCTGGCTGTGGCTCTGTCTTCTGTATGGCACAGACATGCTTCTTGAGATTTGTATGGTCTCCGGGCTTTTCCCGCATTGCTGGGCCTTGGCGGTGCATGGAACAGTGTCACGTGTGCACGGCCTGGGTCTCTGTGGGCGGCTCAGTGCCCCTGCGAGACCTCCAAGCCTAGTGCGGAGTATGAGAGACGCCAGGAGACCCACGTTCCACCCCCACTTCTCCCCTGACCAGCTGTGCATTTAACTGGGACATGGTCCCCATCTCTGAAATGGCAAAGCAGCCAAACCTACCTTCTGGGGTGTGAGGGGCCAGGAGGCAGTGTAAGTAAAATGTTCAACAGATGAAGTGTTCAACCAGGTGTTCAAGAATTAAAATCAAATTGTCCTAGTCAAATTACTATGATTATTTCCTATGACAGCCAACCCAGGGCTGGCAGTGGGTGGGGGGGGGGCTTCCTGAGACTATTCAGATACACTTTCCCAGCTCCCTGGCCTCCTTGTGACCCGCCTTCTCTCACCTTCCAGGGAGCCCCGAGGATGGGCCTTCTCTCTGAACACCTCTTCCTGGCTGGCCTCTCCAGGCCCCATGCTTTTCATTCTGGTTATGTTCACGTCGCCCTGGTGGGGGCAAGCCCAGCATGATGGGAGGAGGTGCGAGAACAGTGCTCAGTTCCTGCAAAGTTCTAGTTCCAGCAGCGGCCCCTGCAAGTGGGCCATTGGCCTCGCTCCTAGGCGGGGCCTGGCTACCCCTTGCAGCGGGTGAGGGAATGCTGCTTCGGGACCACAGAGGGCCTGTCATCTCCCCCTGGTGAGAGTGAGATGGGGATCCTTCACATGTGACTCCGCATCACCCACCACTTTTTCCCTGGAGGAGCTGAGATTCCCCCGCCACCCTTTCCACCCACACAGACCCCCCACCCAGCCTTCTCACTGCTGCTATTGTAGCCGAGGAAAAAAAGAGATTTTTAAAGATTTGCTAATGGTAATGAAAAATATTCTGATATAGCATTAAGGATTTTGCTCCTGAAATGTGTTTAATGTAAATATGCTGTCAGAGACCCTTCAAGTAATTGACACAAGCAGATGATTAGCACTGTTCTCAACGGTGTTTTTGCATAATCTTACATTTTGACAGAACTCAGCCGCATTTTATTGTCAGTGCTCCGCAATCAGGAGGACTTTCTTCCCCGACAACATTTACTTTGTCATTATAAATCTTGTAAGTGGTCATTTAACTGGTTCTCCGCACGTAGGAGTATCCTTGCCAGCACGTGTGGGGATACGTCTTTCTACCATGAAACCCTCCGGAAAAGTCAACTTTGCACCAACTGGGAAGAGATCCGAGGAACCATGTGTCACCCTGACCTGACCTGGGCTTCACGGGGTCCTGGGCCTGGGGGCTCCCCCTGCTGCCTGTGGCCCCGTCCCCAGGAGACCGTGCTCTGGGAAGCTTGTTGTACCCTACTTTCCTGGCTGAGCTTTATTCCCCCCCCCCATGTTGAATTGAATCCATCTTTGGTGATGTGAAAAAAAAAAATGTTGTTCAATTATAATCATATCTAAGTGCCCCAAATTAAACTGCCCTGATCCATAAGCATTCATAACTGCACACAGTTAAGTTACATTAATAGTCAATATAATAAACCTTCACCTTTATTGAAGCTGCTCTTGTTTCTACAGCAGTTCTTTAATCTATCTCAATAGATTTCTGGTGTACAGCACATATAGATTTGGCCAGTGACAAGGGTTAGAGTAGTCTTGTAGAACATTTACTTGTAGCTCTGAAAAGCCCACATTCATCAGGGGATGAAGTCGATCAGATTGTACTAGAATCAATGTAGGGCTTGTGGGATCCCTTCTAGGCTGGTCATGCGCACACCTTCTTTGCAGAGAATTCACACACCATCCACCCTTCCTCCATTCCCCTGCCACACACACACACACACACACACACACGCACGCACACTTTGTCTTAAAGCCATTTATCTCTGAATGTCAAATTGCAATAATTAACCATTATTGATCTTAAATTCAATTAACTTCATTAACACAGGTCATGATGAGGGTGCTTGTAAGGGAAAGGCATTTGACAAGTGTCTTTGCTCGCGTGACATTCCATGTTCACAGTGGAGGCTGCAGACACTGTCCCCTCAGAGATGCAGCTGGGATAAAGCAATGCCCTTTCTGAGTCCTGCCTTGGGAGGGGGTAAGGCTCCCTGAGGAAAATGTTTACTGTGGGGCCAATGGGTGTTTTGTGTAGGAGTCAGGGAGCTGCAGGGCAGCATTGGGGCACACCTTGGGAAGCAGACATGGGCACTGTGAGCACAGCTGGCCTCGTTGCAGGGGCCATCCCCTCTCCAGAGGCTGGCAGAGAGGTGGTTTTCCTCAACCCCAAAGATCTTGTCACAGATGAAGTGCAAGGACGTCTAGGTTCTGCATGACCCGAAATCAGCCCTTCCGTCTGTATTTGCAGATTAAAAAGCTGCCTGCCTTCTTGACCAAGGAGCCAAGAAAGCCTGATTCCCGTAGTTGGGACTGGCAGTGGTCTCTGGGCACCCCCACTGTGTGTCTGGTAGATCACGGGCAGGTGAATATCTTGAGTCACCTAGTTCTCCTCAGAGCTGTCCAAAGACGGTGACATCCCCCACTTGGTCAAGAATTGTGCGCCCCACTTTGAAAGAGTGCATGAATCTTCTGTCCACGTTTCCACCCCACAGCTGTCCGTTTTGGTGTATACTTGGGAGAGAAACAGTGAGACAGTAGGAAAGACCTGCCAGCGGCCAGCCCAAGCTCTGTCATGTGGTCCTGTGGTGGCCTCCATCTCCTGCGCTCGTCTGAGCCTCAGTCTCCCCATCCGTCTCAAGGGCACTTGGTGTTGGCTTGACCTCCTCCCGGGGCTGTTACGTAGCTCAGCAGAGCGCCTGTGCAGGGAGGTGCCACTGGAACCCAGTACCTGCCGGGCGGATACCCCCGGGAGGCCCGGCTGTAGGGCAGTCGGATGCTTCTGTGCATTAGCAATTGGCTCACTAATTTCTAATTCTTTCTGGAAATGCTGCTTGGCACTGAAGTATCTCAAGGAAACAAGACAGAACAAACAAAAAAAAAAGAGCAAGCATGAAGTCTGCCTTCCATATCTGTGACATCTTTTCATTTCAAAGTTTGATTTAATTCAGAGCTTTATCAAGCACCCAGCGCTGTTGAGGCTGGGTCCTGGCCCCCCAAGCCCCGCCCCCGTGGAAGCAAGGACCACGCCATCTGCAGCAGGCACGAGAAGTACTGGCTCGGGAAGGAGGGGGCAGCTGAGTCCTGGCGAGAGGGCATATCCCTTGGGTTTCGGGTTGGGTGATGTGTTCCTGGCCTTCCTGGAAGGCCCAGAGGGACCTTCCCTGGGGACACAGGAAGCACGAGGACTGCCACGGAATGCTGAGATCACAGAAGTGGCTCTGGAGGAGCGACAGCTCCCCAGGAGGCCACGGGGAGCTCCTGTCCCTTCGGTGCCACGCCTGTGCGCCTGCTGATCCCATCGGAGTCTCTCCCTGAAGGGTGGGGGATTTCATGGTCCTGTTTACTGAGGAGCATCATTTTGGGGCCATCAGAATGCACCAAGGATGGCAGGGAATAGCCGGGGCCCACATTCTAGTTTGAGTGCGCTCCCCTTTTAAACTCCCTCAAACTGGATATTTCTTGAATGCCTGTATTGAATTCACAAAACCAAAACCCTAGAACTTTCTGTTGACCCTGGGAAGAGGTGGGCAAGAGGAGGGTGGAGAAGAACAAACCACCCTTGGGTGGCCTCTCTGCACCTGGCTGCTGTCTCCCTCTCCTTGACAACAGGAGCGGGGGTGGAGCCCCAGAGAGGTCTCCTGCCTGTCAAGACTCCTGTCCCTGCCAAGTCTGCCTCAAGCGCTTGAGAGTTGGTGAGGTGGTCAGAGGGCCTTGGAGAGGAGCTATGGACTCTGTCCTGTGAGGGGGCGGGGCTCATACCCTTGCTATTGCCCTGAATCTGAAAGGAAGACAAACCTAAACCCCACTAGCTCCCTGAGTGGGGCCAGGGCCCCTCCCGTGGCTGGGGTGCTTGGGGAGGTGCCCCGTGGGTCCCTACAGCAAGATGCCCAGCCTTTGAAGCTAGTGGAAGAATGGTCCCCCCTCCTTGTGGTTTCAGCACAAGATTCCCTGGTCTTGGTTACCCCACAGTCCACAGTGACTGAGTGATATGGGTCACCTCGATGCTGATGGGCAGAAAGGGGCAGAGGCTGGGCACTGTGGGTGTCCCACCGAGGTGGGCCCTAAGGCTGCCTTTGCATCCAGCCTCCCAGGGCAGGTGCTCACACCTGTTTAGGTATCCCTGAGCTCAGCCAGGGTTGGGGGGGGGATAGTGGATGGGCTCTGCTCCTCCTATTTCTGCTGCCAGGGCAGAGGATGAGACATAGGTGGTGCCTCATAAAAATCAATTCCCCTTTATATGTTTTTAAAAATTTTACAATATATTCACGACTGCTGGTGAAAAAAATTTCAAGCCATGCACAAGCGAGTGCCCCCCAGCCCCCTCCCACCCTCCTGCCATCACCCTCTCCAGTTCCCCTCCCTTGCCTTGCCGAGGCAGGATCCTCTTCCTGGATATCCCCTGCACAGCCTCACGCAGAAAGCAGAGATCCATGTTTGTATTTCTGAAACTGGATTATCCTCCCACACCTCTCTCTCACACACACACACACACACACACACGCGCGCGCGCGCGTGCGCGCCCATATACCCTGGAGGTCTCACAGGAGAACTTAGGGGATTAGCTCATTTTTTGAAAAAAGTAAAGTTTTTATTCAGTCTAACATACAAGGGAATACACCACAGGCTAAATCTGGCTGATTATGTAATTTATACAAACGGATTTGAACAGTATATGCTCATATGTGTACACACACACACACACACACACACACACACACACTCTGACCACCCTTGGTGTCAGCATCTGTAAGATTTTTCTAGTTGTTTTAGAGATTAGTTGCTGTTGGCATCTGGGTCGTGGCCAATATCTTTGCTGTTTGAATAATGTGTGACATTATTATTGCCTCTGTCTTTTGGTGGGAAAGGTTTGCTTTCCTACGAGGAGAATTACTGTCATAGAGTAGCTTTAACAAATATTACTGAACAGTTTTTCAAAGTGGTTGTACCAGTTTACAAGGCTGCAGCAGCAATGAGATGGCCTATCCCTCTACATCGCTGCTAACACAGGTGTTTCTGTCTTATCACTCCTGTCAATTGCTGCTGCCTTTGTATGGTGTGAATGTACCTTAGCTTATCTGCTACTTTTTTGGTATTATAAGAAATGTTGCTGAAAACATCCTTAAATATAGAGGGGTTTTCTTTGCACATGTGTGAGTTTTGCTGTAGTGTAGATTCCTCGCTGAGTCAGATGGACACACCTATTTTCTGTGTTCATATATACTGTGAAACTACCCTTCACCAAATGATGTGGCAGGTTGCACACTAGCAAGTCAGTGAGCATGTTCTCTCATTATTTGTTGTTTTAAATGCCCGCTCTCTTTCTCTCTCTCTAAGAGGTGTTGAGTGCTCTTGAATCTAGTACAGAAAGCACTTAAGACAGGCTATGTAAACATCACCACAAATTTGTGAGACCCGGACATTTAAAAGGAAACATACACTGTGAAGCCAACCAGTCAGTAGGCATTGCTATATATTGGTTTTGCTATATATTGGTAGGCATTGCTATATATTGGTTTTGGAAAATCTGTTTTAATAAATACACGTGAAGTTGAAATGAATGACTATATAGGTCAGTCAAATGATAAAATATTTGAAATGTTGACCTTGTTCCTTCCAACTGGTAGGCAGATTTCATCCCTAGCCATCCAAGTGGTGGTCACTTGTGTGCTAGTGAGGCCTGGGTGTGCACAGACTGAGCTGGGAGAGTGATCAGTGTGTATATTTTGGGTTGTGTATTGGGTGTATGCAGGGTGTGTACTTGGTGTTTGTTGGATGAGTGCTTAGTGAGTGTTGAGTATGTGTTGGGTGTGTGCTGGGTGTGTGCTTAGTGAGTACTGAGTGTGTGCTGGGTGAGTACTTGGTATGTGCTTGGTGTGTAATGGATATGTGCCATTGTGTGTTGGGCGTGTGCTGGATGTGTAACAGATGAGTACTGGGTGTGTGCTGTGTGTGTTCTGGGTGAGTACTGGGTGTGTTCTGGATAATAGGTGTGTGCTGGTATATGCTGTGTGTGCACTGGTGTGTGCTGGGGTGTGTTGGGTGTGCAGTGATGTGTTCTGCGTGAGTACTGGGTGTGTACTGGTGTGTGCTGGGTGTGTGCTATGTGTTGATGTGTGCCGAGTGTGCACTGGTGTGTGCTGTTGGGTGTTGGGTGTGCACTGATGTGGTCTGGGTGAGTACTGGGTATGCACTTGTATGTGCTGGAAGAGCCTGGCAGTGCTGCCTCATGAAGGACCTTGGTCCCATTGGTTGCCCTGCTTGTGCCCATTTCAGTGAGGGACAATGCTGGGTGTCTCTGGCGTCACAGGGAGCCTTTTTTTCCTACGGTTCCCCTTGGTCTTAAGAGGAATCTTGTCAGGCACTCCTGAGAGTCTGTGACCTTGACTGCCCGCTCTGTGAAATGTGAGAGGGTGCCATGAAGAGGTGCAGGGATCAGAGAGCACTTGGACTGCTCTGCCTGGTATTTGAGGGTGGGAGGAGCTGGTAGAATTCTGCTGGAGGTGACACTTGACCTGTGGTGGTTCTTAGACTGTTAGCACTGCCCAAGCTTAGGTGAAGCAACCGGGCATTACCGAGCTTGTGCATCTGCAGGTTGTGTGAAGCAGCAGAGGTAGGAAAGCCCCTCCCTGTCCCTGTAATGTACATGAGAGCTGATTCATGTCAGCCATCGTGAAAGCTACGAGAGGTAAACACCAGAAACAATGTACAATCAATCATGTCAATAATCATGCTTATATTTGTCTAGAATTAAGAGTTTAGAGAGGAATTTTCTGTTCATTGACTCCCACTGAAATTAAAGAGATCACTTTCAGAGACAGAGGTGACAAAGAAATTCCTAGGGAACATGACCTTGGAGTACAGATAGGTGGAGCGTCATATATGAAGTGGAAGAAAGAGCATACAGTACAGCAAGACTGAAAGAACATGATTCTGGATGGGTGGTATGTATGTTGAAGGGAAGTGGAAGGTAAGTTTGGAAGGTAAAATGGGACTTACTTATGGTGGTCTTCAAATATTGACCTAAGAAGTTTATATGGGTGTGTGGTCCTCTGATGTCCAGTCAACTACACAAGTTACACCATGTTGACACAGCAAAGTGAAGTCTGTAACTCTGAGCTATTCATTTTGGTAATTTCTCATTCCTAACCCTAAAACATGTAGAGTATGTATTTAGTGTCACATACATGTTAGATGAAGGGGTGGGTTTTGGATAGGTGGATAGATGAATGGGTAGGTAGATGGATGAATGGATGGATGGATGAGTAAATGTATGTATGTATGTATTGATGGATGGATGGATGGATGGATGGAGGATGAGTAGATGGATGGATGGATGGATGGATGAGTAAATGTATGTATGTATGTATTGATGGATGGATGGATGGATGGAGGATGAGTAGATGGCTGGATGGAGGATGAATAGATGGATGGATGGATGGAGGATGAGTAGATGGGTGGGTAGATGAGTAGATGAGATGATGGTAGATGAGATGAGATGACTAGATGAGTAGATGGGTGGGTGGGGGTGGATGGATACATGGGTTAGGTGAATCATTGTATTCTCTTCCTTGAAAGTCTTGATTTCTCTTTTAAGAAATCCATCCATTTACCTTCTCCCTGGATAAGGCTGTTTTGGTGATCAGCCAAGAAGACCCATGAGAATTTGAGTTGTGCATATGTAGTCAACTTTGAAGAAGCCTTTGTAAGGATGACCCCCAAACTTTCCCAACCCATTGCCCAGTTCTCAACTGTGTTTCCCCTGGGTTTTGACAGCTGTCACATACTATACTGTGAGGATCACTGTCCTACCTGCAGGGGCTTCCATGCTCCAGAGATGAAGCTGTCTAAGGCATGACCCTTCTCAGCCATTAGCAAATCGGCTGTTACTTGAGAAGTCTGAGCATACCCCTTGCCCCTAATAATTCCAGATCTTCTTTGCTGTGATCTGAAATTCCAAGGTGAGAGAATTTATTCATTGAATGAAGTTCTTCTAATATATTAGATGCATTATAGGTTTCAGATTGTGTGGACTAAGAGAGAAAAAAGATAATGGTCAGACCTTGGATTCCATCCTCTAGGTCAGTAGGTTGGAAACGTATTGAGTTCAGAAGAAGAGATGGCGATCCGGTGCCTTAACTTTCTTCATCACCCTCGGAGTCCTCTCCTGGACTCCAGAGGCCGTGCTTTGCCTGATAGCCCACCCCGGTCACAAGCCACAGTGACCGAGTGGCACCACGGTGTTGGGCTGATTCAGGCTCTGCCTTCTCTCCTCCATCGAGGTGTAAAGTGACCGTCAGTAGACCTCCCCTCCCAGGCTCAGGCAGTGAGAGCAGAGAACCCCATGAGTGCTGGGGGTTGCGACTTCCACTGCTGATTGGGTGCCCGCTTGGTTCATGTGTGCTGGAAACCGAGCACGAGGATGATTCAGATGGTCTCCAAGTGCGCTCTGTTTTCTGAAGGCTTGTCTGCAGCAGTTGCTTTGTATGTGAATGTGTCCTTGATACATTTATATTTCTTTGCAGTGGGTTGGTGCCCAAAATGGAGCAGAACAGATCTTCCAGGAGCAATAGGATGAGTATAATTGTAGAGCTGGAGGAGCTGGCTTCTATTTCTGATCTTG
This sequence comes from Talpa occidentalis, assembly GCF_014898055.3. Lineage (NCBI taxonomy): Eukaryota > Metazoa > Chordata > Mammalia > Eulipotyphla > Talpidae > Talpa > Talpa occidentalis. Next base: position 26,634,069 of record NW_023601754.1, on the reverse strand, counting down.
GGGAGCCTCCCAACTTTCTGGTCTTCTCTTTCTGCCATCTCTTCCGTGGGGAAGGTCCTGGAAAGAAGGTTAATCAGGGGGCCTGTTTAAATCGCCAAATAAGGGTCTTTCATTGCCATCAGAATCCTAAGAGAGAAATCCTGGAAGTGTGTTGCATAGGTCAGTGCTGGGGCTCCAGGGCTGGCTTCTCTCCCACATTTGGAGGAACAGACTTGTTCTGGATGCCAGGCTCCAGCACAGACTGGGCTCTCCAGCAGCTGGGAGGCGTCCCCTGCACCTTGCTGTTATTGGCCACCTGCAGGATCAGCAGCAGCCTGCGATGGTCCTCAACCACTGGCCACTCTGGCTCTGCCGCAAGGGGCTGTTGTCCTGCACTGACTCCTCGCTCCACTCAGCTGATGCCATGCTCTCCTGGCATAGAGAGTCTCAGCTTTATTAACACAGTGATGCCCAACTGAACAGGCATTCATCTCACACATTACATCAAATTATCGTGTACAAAATTAATATTCCTGACCTTGCTAGTGGGAAGAACAATCAATCTAGGGGAGCTTGTCATCCCCACACAGCGAGGCTTCTGGAAAAGTCCTGACCATTCCAGCTTCAGCCCTGTTTCCTCACCCCAGAGCCAGGCCATGCTCCCCCAGCTCCTCTGGCTTGACGTTGGCCCTTTGCAGGTCCTCTTGGTACCTGGGAATCTCCAGGCCCAGGTCTGGGAAACCCCTGGCCTCCCTGGTACCATCACAAATGCCACTCTCTGTCATCAGAGGCTGTGCCCTGTCACCCGATGGCTTGGGTGACACCTCTTGCTATTCCGTTGGTGGAGCAGACTCATTTTCTGCTGGACTGTGATCTCCTGGGTGCCAGCATGAGCTTGCTTCCTTCTCTCCAGCCAATTTACTCTCTCTGTTGCCTATTTTAATATCCTAACGGAGGCCCAATGACTCAGTCTAATCACCTTGGTGTTACTTGGTGAGGTTAGCTTGGCTCCTGTTGGCTCCTGTCTGCTCTGTCACTCACTTCCTTTCTCCACCTCCTCACTCTGGGAGCATTTGCTCTGACCCTTTCTACTCTCCCTGCCAGCAGCCAGGGGTACCCATTCTGATTCATTGCCCCCCTCTCTGAGTACCCTTTCTGTCTCACTCTCCAGGACTCCTGGCAGCCATTGTATGGAACCTGGGGGGCCGTCTTGGCCCCAGGTCAGATTGTACCAGACGGGCAGATGCTGCAGATGTGGCTGCACTCACAGAGTCCTCCCACCCCAGCACAGTGAGGTGTGCTCCACTTCTGTCCAAGGGAAACCTGTGTAAAGCTCCCCCCCAGCTTTGAGGTCTTTTATGAAACAAATTCTTATGTGAAGCGGCTCAGTCTGGCTGGATTTCCCGGGTGTTTAGAATAAGGTGAGATCTAGGCGAGCTCTTGGGCTTTGAGCCCTTTTCCACCTGCGGAGGAGGATGCTCAAGGCAGAACTGACCCAGCGTGGGGCTCCGCCTGGAGGAGGGGGCCAGGCGGGGATGGGGGCTGCAGAGAGCCTGGCCGTCAGCAGGATCTGGGTGGCTGAGGGTGTGTTCCACCAGCACTGCAGAAGGGGGTCTGCCTCCAATCCCAGGGATGGGTGGGGGCCTGGAGTGCCTTGGGTCAGGGCGAGGGGTGGGTGGCGCCCTGGAGTGGAGATGGCTTGGCTTTGCTCCTGCTGCCCCTTCCTGGGCGTCCTGAGGGCCCGCCCAGGCTGAGGGAAGGGGAGGGGGTGCCTGGCCACAAATTTGAATTTTGTGTGAGTTAATGTGTTAATTTACAGTCTCTTCCCTCCTCCTTTCTTTGTCCTTCACCTACCCCCTGCTCCCTCCTCTCTGACTTCCTCCTTTTTCACAGCTTACACCTTCAGGGGGCCAGAGAGAGGAAGAGCAGACCCTGCGCCTTTGGGGTGCTCTCACCCTGTGGGGTGCTTTGCTGCTACCCCCTTCCTGAAAGCCCTTGTGGAGGTCTGGGGGTCAGTGACCTTTAGCTCCGAGGCCTGCACAGATGAGCAAGGGGCAGGGGTGGGCAGGGGTGGGCACGTGTGGCCGGTGCACTTCCATCTGTTGGTCCTTTCAGCTTGGACGTTTCCTTCCGCTCACTCTTTAGGAAGCCCTGGGTTTCTGCACACGTCTGAGAAAGGATTTGTGTGGCAGATAAGCACTCGGCCCTCTCCCCTCCATGGCTGAAGGGACCAGAGCTCAGAGACCTGACACCAGTGTCGTGGCCGCGTGAGGCCCAGGGTCTCACCTGGTGCGACACCATACAGTTGAGACATCATACAGTTGAGCAGAAAAAAAAAAATGCCATGTGGGTCATCAGCGAAGACTCCAGGTCCTCTCTGGGGTCCAGGCCTCCCCGGCATGGGCAGCTCTCCCAGCCCCTTCATTGACACTGGGGGTCCTGTGGGTCCCGGAATGGGGGTGGTGAAGACACTCCGAAGTGCCCTGGCATGCTCAGGGTGGAAGCATATTCTGAAACAGTGAGCTGACTCGGGGCCTCACTTGGGGTGGTGTTTATTGAAGCTCAACTTGAATTTGATTCATGAATCAGGCAGAGTGGCTGGGCTGTGAGGACGGGTTGGGGGGCGGGTGTGAGGGGCTGAGAGGGGATCGGTTCTGAAGCAGCAGTCTGTGTCACGTGTAGCTGAGTCACCACACTGAGCTCTGGGCAGTTCCTTGGGATGTATGAGAGACTGAGAGGAGTTTGCTGGGGCCTGGGCTCCTCTCGGGGCTCCCCTGGCCAGGCTGGGCACCCAAGGGGTGGCCCCATCACCTGTGGGGGCGGCCAGGCCTGTCTGTCCCAGCCGCTTCCTCCTACTTTGCTCCCAGGGTCGCCTGAGGAGTTAACTGCTTCCTTGATCACCCCTCAGCTCTTTAAATTATTCTTTAAAAATACGTTTCCTATGCTGTTTGAAAATCTGAGTATTCAGGGGAGGTTGAGGCAAGGCCCAAGTCTCCGGCCTTGGAACTAACCCAAAGCAGGGCCCCGGCGTCTCGCCTCCGCCAGCCACACCTGGACACCGAGCTCAGGCCTCTGTCCTCACCGTCTTCTGCGCAAGAATCACGCCTCTTCCCGGCTCACCATCACGGCTTGCTCTCTCTCCCCAGCTGCCCCCCAGTCCTCTTGGTGCCGTTTGCCTATCTCTCTCTGTCTCCCCAGGTTTCTCTGTTTCTGCGTCCCCCTAACCCCCAGGCCCTAATAAATTCTTCCTACCCCCCTCTTTCTCCCATTGTTCTCTCTGCCCCTCCTCCCTCTTCTCTGCACTGGATTCCTGCCAGTCCTTCATCCAGCCTCCTCTCACCTCCCAGCCTCCTCTCCCTCCAAGCCCAGTCCCAAGCTTCCTTGGCCAGAACCGCCACAGGAGCAGGTGCTGGGCTCGGCTGTCCTTACTGGGAAGACAGGCAGGAGACAGCTTGTGGGAACCTTTAGCCAGCGAAGCACCTTCTCAGGGAGTCTTGGGAATTTGAAAATCGAGTGTTATAACTTCAGAACCTTCATTTCAGCCCAGAAAATGCTAAAATCAGCATTGCTTCGGGGAGCAGGGCATGGACATCGCTTACCCCTTCTCCCTCTCTCCCATGCACCCCAGCTGCCTCCCAGCCCCACCCCATGACTGACGCTTGCAGACCCTCACCGACACCCTCCAGCTCCTTCATCTCCTTTTGGGGGAGACTCGTACGAGTGTGATGAAGGTAATTCCCAATTGTCCTGAAATGAATTCCATTATGCCCCAGCTTACTGTTTTATATTTATATCAAACGTATTCATTTCTTTTTACCTAGTGGTTGAGTTTAGTTAATGATGAGAATAAATATTAATGAGGGAGCTGCCGCCTCTGACCTTCCGGTGGCTCTTGTGGGCTGGCTCCATCCTCCTCGGACATGTCTGTGGTCCCCAGTCCCACCTCTCCGAAGACATGAGCACTGAGGAGTGCAGGGCACTCAGAACGCCTCTGGAGGGGTGGGCCTGGGGAACCAGAAACCAGGCAGCTTCTGCTGGGATCCAGGGGCCCAAGAGCTTGGTCAACCCCCTTACTCCCTCCACTGACTTCTCCTGCGGGGTCTCATCAGAAGGCTGGGGTGATGCCCCTTTTCACTTGATGGAACCCCAGTTTTTGGATGCACATGGGATCCCTCCATACCTACAGCCCGGAGCCACTGAGAGGGCAGGCAGCAGGTGTGAAATGGCTGAGGAACGTGCACATGTGGGTGGGATCGTGGCTGTTTTTTCTGGCTTGGCTTTCCGGGGTGTGGGCTCTGGGACATTGTTGGAAGCTCGTGGATGTTTGAGAGCCTTTATTTCCCGTGAACATGTGTCGGGCTCAGGTTCTTCAGCTCCTCCAGCTATCCAAAAATGTGTCGTTGGCCTTCAGCTCTGGAGTGATCGGTGGCTCTCTTGCTGCTGGAAGAGCTTACTTTTTGTGGGGGGACAGAGAGGGCATGTCTTTAGGGACAGTTGCTGTCATTCTGAAAGGGCTCATCTCTTAGAGAGAAACTTCTAGCTGAGCGACTGGGGGAAAAATAAAACGCGGGCCCCAGGGCACCGCTGGCACGCCCGCCTCTTCTCCTGGGTTTCTTGGCATCTTGGCAGCTGTTGATGTGGTTCGAATGAGTGCCTCCCTCTTACTTCAGCTGCCCCCTCTCCTGGAACTGGCAGCCACGGTCTCCATTCTGTTTGTTCAGGAGAAAAGAGGTGCTTGTGCGTCCTTGAAAAGGGGTCTGTGGATGTGGGTCCAGCAGGTGGATCCCAAGCAAGGAGAACACGCACTGGCGCCTCCTTCCCTAGTCCTCAGCGGTAGGAGGGCCCTATCGTCCCACTGCCCCAGGCTCCTTGCTCGTGAACCATCAACCCACTGCCCCAGCTCTTTGCTCATGAACCAGTGCGGCTGAAGGAGCCGCTCACATTCAGGGAGCAGTGAGCCAGGAGGGACCTACATCAGCACATCAGCTTTGCTTTAGGACTTGCAGATCCATCTAGATGTTTAGGAGGTAGAAGAAGCCCTCTATGGTGTTCACACATTCATGGCATAAGTATGTGTTGTGACTGCTCTGGCCCAGGCAGTGGGACTGCAGCAGATTTGGGGGCAGGGCCTGCTACTGATTACAGGAAGCTGAAACTGCTTGACCCCCCAGGGATGTCTAGCTGTACAGAAGTGATTTCCGTGGTCATGTCTTGTAACAAGAAGGAAGAGGGTACTGAGGGGACAAAGCTGAGGTCACGAAGGCTCCTCCAGATGTTAACCTTTGACCTGTAATTTAGGGAGGGGTAAATTGGTTCATCCTCCACTTCTTTGCACATCCCTGGGGGTTCCAGGAGAAAGTAGAGAGTGAGATTTTGGTGCCTTCTTGAAAGTCAAGAGACTAGAGATGAAGCAGAGTCAGGTGTGAACTTTGGGTTGCTTTGAGGAATTTCAGCTTTTTTTCTAAACCCGATGGGAGTAAGTCCTGTGATGGTGACTGGCCTGCTAACTGATAGCTTTCTGGTTCCTTCTATGTGCAGAATTAATGAGGGGCTGGGGCTGGGGCTGGAGTCAGGCAGTTGAGGAGGGAATCAAAGAGAGGCTAGTGGCCTGCCGGAGCTGGCTTTGGAGGGGACAGAGCGAAGGGGCAGATACTGTTACCCAGGCTGGTCATGAACATCCTGCCTCTGGACTTGACCTCCGACTAACCTCTTGCTAGAGGACATAGTGAGTGCTCTTGCTACCTACTATGTGCAAGGCTATGACAATGCACCATGGGCTCCCATGCCTGGGAGAATTCACACAAGAACTTGCAGAAAGTTAAGTAGCAGCAAAGGATTAAAAAAAACAAACAAAAAAAAAACTGTTCACTGGGTGGAAGGAAGAAGGTTGACTGCTAGTGGCTTCTAGCGAGGAGACCACCCAGGCAGCCCTCCTGGACAATGACCAGAGACCCCCAGACTCCCCTTCCTTCCTTGTCTGACCCAGGACACTCACACCCCAGTGTCTGGAAGTTCTTCCTCCTGTCCCACCAGCTACTCTGCTTGTTAGTTCCCATCAGAGAAGACCGTCTAAGGAAGAAGGTTGCTGAAGGCTCCCGAGGAGCCAGAGCTTGGAGGGAGTGAGCCAGAGTCTCATTTCTTATAAAATAGAGAAGCAGGGGCCTCCCTACTGGCACAAGGGGTTAAGTCTCAGCATTATGAAGCTATCGGCAGCCTCTGCAGCACAAGTTCGATCCCCAGCCAGGGAGTTACCCACATGGCGCAGCAGACCTCTCCTGTCTCACCCGCTACTCCCCTCAGTGTGTTTCTGTAGATCTGCCTGTTCTGCTCCCCACTCTGTCTCTGGTGAGTCCTGTCACCCCTACACCTCTGGCTTACACCCCAGCTCTTGTATGCATAAATAAATGAAATAAATCTTTAAAAAAATAAAACAGAGTAACAGAGAAGGGGGACCCTTAATTCTATGGCCTGACTTGTACTGATGGGGAAACTGAGGACTAGAGAAAGAAAATGACTTAATGCTTGGGGTGCAGCCACCACTGGCAGGGCGGGTGCTCAGGAAGCATTGGTTGGATAAGTGGGCACTGTCCATCTCTCAGTCCTCTGCCATCTCTCTGAAGTTCGGTCACACAGAACACACGTGATAAGTCCTTGGAGGACAACAATTAGGGCAACATGTAACAGAAGGTTCAGACTTTGCCCTCGCTTTAATGTGGAGGGAAGAACCAAGGGGTGGAGGTCAGATTCAGCCCACGAAATGCTTCTTACTCTTGGTCTAAAAAGTAAACGGCTTTTGAAGTAGGTCGTGAGGCCCCCTTCACATGCCTGCAAATGTGCTTGTGAGCAGCTGGGTGGCGGTGTGTAGGGTGAGGCCAGGACCCAGGTGCTTTTGGCACCAGAGCCTTTTAATTTCCTACAGGGTAGGATTTCGTTCCTTACCTTTCTTTCAATATTAATTTCCTCTTCAGTCATCAGACTGATGACATTCTGATAGGACCCTGTGAAATCACACATTGGGGTGAACTGGCCCACTTGCTCAAGTAGTGCGTGTGGAGGATGTCCAGGCAGCCTACTGTGCACCCTGCATTGGGAGGGCTTCCATGGAGGGAGAATGGGAGGCCCAGCCTCTAGGGGGTCATTCTCCTGGGAGGGAACCCCTTAGCTGGTAGCCTTCAGGCCACAAGGGGTTTGTCCATGTCCACAGTTGACCCCTGCTTCTGCTGTCTGCCTGGTGCCCTCCTATATGGGGGTAATTTCTGGATTCCTGCCCCTCCCAGACTAAATTCCATGGGAGCTTAATTTCTCCGGAGCCAGGTACCCACGCTGGTTCAGCTGCAGATGTCGCTCTGAGGACCACCTCCAGGACAGAAGGGCCCCTGAGGTCCATCTCTGCTTAGCCCAGAGAGCTCTTCTTCCCACTCCACTGTGTTGAGGTCTCCTTCCTTTCCCAGACTCAGCGCTCAAAATGAAGCCCCCTGGCTGGAGGCCTTACATGTGGAGGCGCCCAGTGCATTTCTGCAGACGTGGGCTGAGTCTAGCTGAGCCACTCTCCCTGCCTCCCCGCAGGAGTGCAGACCCTCAGCTGCTCTGGCCTGACCACCCACAGGCCTCCAGCTCACCTGGTGCTGAGACCAGGGAGCTTGCAGGCAAACCACGATGGCTTTCATGCCACCATAACATGTGTGCCAGCCTTTTGGAGTTAGCCAACCGGATTTTGGGCCAGCATGGCCTCCCCTATTTAGTTTGGCCCTGGCCCCAGGAGAACACCACTTTGGCCATTTTTATTTTGTTATCTCTAAGTGCGTGGCCTCAAACTGGAAGTTGCCCGCAGTTTACACCTCAGCCGGCCAGAGCAGGGCACGTCTGGTCATTTGTAAATCTCTGGTCACTTGGTCATTCCCAGGGTCAAGCTCAAGGCTCTCACGTCATTGTTTACACCTGAGCAGAAGTATCGCTCTCTCTGCAGGGGACACCAGTGTGTGTTCCTGAGACACTTCTCGTCCAAGTTCAAATTACATCAGCATTGGGGCGTCACTGTTTTCTTGGCACTCAAAGGGGATTAGGTACGGGGGAAAAAAATCACATACTGCCTGGATGGAAGAGCAAGGGTGGTGGTGGGGGTTTATTTATTTATTTTTTTCTGGTGTGAAATTGATCTGGGGCAATTCTTGAAAGTTATGAGTGTAAATTCCACAAAGCTTCCTTTCTAGGATTTTTTTTTTTTTTTTAATTGGTGGTGCTATTAGCACCTCAGCATTCCATTCACCTCACACACCTACCCACTGGCCTTTTGAAGCCAACAGATATTGAGGAATTGCTGGGAAGAAACCGCTGCTTCTCCTTCTCTGACTTGAAATTTTACCACAGGGATCACTACCCCCCAATGCCGTGGTCATAAGACCACCCAGCTTGGTTGATAGTATTCGGCAAGAATCAGGAGAACAGGGCCTCCCTGGTGGCACAAGGGGTTAAGATGCAACCTATGAAGCAATCTGCAGCCACTGCAGCACGAATTCGAGCTCCGGCCGGCCAGGGAGCTACCCACATGCCGCAGCAGACCTCTCCTGTCTCGCCCATTGGAGCTCCCCTTAGCAGTGTATTTCAGTCAGTCTGCCTGTTCTGTTCCCCTCTCTGTCTCTGGTGAATCCTCTCACTCCCTGCACCTCTGGCCTTCACCCCAGTTCTTGTATGCATAAATAAATAAATATTAAAAAAAAAGAAAAAGAATCAGGAGAACACATAGTCGCAATTTGGAAGCCTCTAGAACCCGCCTGCCCTCCACCTGCGAAGGAAGTGTGCATTCCCAGTTACGTTGCTTCCAGAAAGACAGGGTCCCTGTTGGATGCCCCTGAAGCTTATGCTGAGTAAATATTGACAAAGTAGTCTAAAGAGCAAACACTTTGACATTTGTAAGGTCCACTGGAAGGTCTTGTATATATTTATACAGCAGGAATGAGCACTGCATACCAATTTTCCTGAACTTGTTCTGACATAATTCTACATGGATGGTGTGTGTGCTAAGAATGGCTGAGTGCATGTGGCGGGGGGTGGCCGGGGCGGGCCGTGGCGGGCCAGGGTCTTCCCTCCCGGCTGGAACAAACCAGCATGGAGCCCCTGAGTGGAAACTTAGTCTGAGCTTCCAGGAGCCCGGCTTCTCCAGAAGGAAGAAAGAAAAAAAGCCATGAAACCTTGTTTTTAATTTACTGCCATTGATGTACTTTCTCTTTACTTGGTAAAAATTTTATTGATGTTTTTGTACTTTATATTTATTAAAGATTGAGCCTCAAAAATGTAATGAGTAAAAAATGCTTGCTTAATTTAAATTGTGAATCTGTCTGTTAAGAAATGCATTAGGGGTAGGAGAAGCATAAGACATATTAATTGACAGACAGGAACTGCTGTCTCTGAGGTTGATACAAGTAATTTATTACTTTAGAAATGAATGCCACCTCCAGAATGTGCTTCATTAATTTCAAATTTAGTTTTAATTTCAAGCTGTTGCCCCTTGAGAAGAATAAGGTGGCAAATTATGTTTGAAGAGCAGATTTTTTTTTTTTTGCTCCAAAGAAACACCACATTTTAACTATTTAATTTTACAAATCAATGTGCCCATCTCTTTTGCCGTGTCTTCCCGAGAGCCACGATCTCCTAGGTAAGAGCAACATTTACTAATGTTTTCTCCCCTTTCTCCCCTTCTCCCTGTCTCTCTCCGTTCTGCCCCACCTGTCCCTCTTCCCCACCTGTTACGGCAGCTTATGTGTCAGACGAGTTAAAGGCTGCCGCCCTGGTGGAGGAAGACATAGACCCCGAGGAGAGCACGGCAGATGGGGAGCCCTCGGCCAAGTACATGTGCCCCGAGAAGGAGCTCGGCAAGACCTGCCCCAGCTACCACAACTCCCCGACCGCTGAGTTTTCCAGCCACGAAATGGACAGCGAGTCGCACATCAGCGAGACCAGCGACCGGATGGCCGACTTCGAAAGCGGCTCCATCAAGAATGAAGAGGAGGCCAAGGAGGTGGCGGTGCCCCTGGAAGACACGACTGTGTCCGACAGCCTGGAGCAGATGAAGGCCGTGTACAACAACTTCCTCTCCAACTCCTACTGGTCCAACCTCAACCTCAACCTGCACCAGCCCTCCGCGGAGAAAAACAACGGCAGCAGCAGCAGCAGCAGCAGTAGCAGCAGCAGCTGCGGCAGCGGGAGCTTCGACTGGCACCAGAGCGCCATGGCCAAGACCCTGCAGCAGGTGTCGCAGAGCCGCATGCTGCCCGAGCCCAGCCTGTTCAGCACGGTGCAGCTGTACCGCCAGAGTAGCAAGCTGTACGGCTCCATCTTCACGGGGGCCAGCAAGTTCCGCTGCAAGGACTGCAGCGCCGCCTACGACACGCTGGTGGAGCTGACGGTGCACATGAACGAGACGGGGCACTACCGCGACGACAACCACGAGACCGACAACAACAACCCCAAGCGCTGGTCCAAGCCCCGCAAGCGCTCCCTGCTGGAGATGGAAGGGAAGGAGGACGCCCAGAAGGTGTTGAAGTGCATGTACTGTGGCCACTCGTTCGAGTCCCTGCAGGACTTGAGTGTCCATATGATCAAGACAAAACACTACCAAAAAGTGCCTCTGAAGGAGCCAGTCACTCCCGTCGCAGCCAAAATCATCCCTGCCGCCCGGAAGAAGGCCTCGCTAGAGCTGGAGCTGCCCAGCTCCCCAGACTCCACGGGCGGCACCCCCAAAGCTGCCATGTCCGACACGAACGATGTGCTTCAGAAGAACTCCAACCCCTACATCACCCCGAATAACCGGTACGGCCACCAGAACGGGGCCAGCTACGCCTGGCACTTTGAGGCGCGCAAGTCCCAGATCCTGAAGTGCATGGAATGTGGCAGCTCCCACGACACGCTGCAGGAGCTCACGGCCCACATGATGGTCACCGGCCACTTCATCAAGGTCACCAACTCGGCCATGAAGAAGGGGAAGCCCATCATGGAGACGCCCGTCACACCCACCATCACCACCCTGCTGGACGAGAAGGTGCAGTCTGTGCCCCTGGCCGCCACCACCTTCACCTCCCCCTCCAACACGCCTGCCAGTGTCTCCCCAAAACTGAACGTGGAGGTCAAGAAGGAAGCGGACAAGGAGAAAGCAGTTGCTGATGAGAACCCCAAGGAGAAGGAGAAGCCAAGCGAAGAGGAGGAGAAGTACGACATCTCTTCCAAATACCACTACTTGACTGAGAATGACTTAGAAGAGAGTCCCAAGGGGGGGCTGGACATCCTGAAGTCCCTGGAAAACACCGTGACGTCCGCCATCAACAAGGCCCAGAATGGCACTCCCAGCTGGGGGGGCTACCCCAGCATCCACGCCGCCTACCAGCTCCCCAACATGATGAAGCTGTCTCTGGGATCGTCGGGAAAAAGCACACCCCTGAAACCCATGTTCAGCAACAGTGAGATTGTGTCTCCCACAAAAAGCCAAACCCTGGTCTCTCCGCCCAGCAGCCAGACCTCCCCTATGCCCAAGACAAACTTCCATGCCATGGAGGAGCTGGTGAAAAAAGTCACCGAGAAAGTTGCCAAAGTGGAGGAAAAGATGAAGGAGCCAGAGGGCAAACTGTCTCCCCCGAAGCGGACCACCCCCTCCCCGTGCAGCAGTGAGGTCAGCGAGCCTGTCAAGTTGGAGGCACCTGGCGAGGGGGGCTTCAAAAGTCAGGACAGCCCCAGCCCGCAGCGGGACGGCTGCAAGGAGGGGAGCCCCCCGGCTGAGCCACTGGAGAATGGCAAGGACCTGGCCAAACCCGCGGCCAGCGCCTTGAGCAGCAGCACGGCCATCATCACCGACCACCCGCCCGAGCAGCCTTTCGTGAACCCCCTGAGCGCCCTGCAGTCGGTCATGAACATCCACCTGGGCAAGGCTGCCAAGCCCTCCCTGCCCGCCCTGGACCCCATGAGCATGCTCTTCAAGATGAGCAACAGCCTGGCCGAGAAGGCGGCCGTGGCCACACCGCCGCCCCTGCAGTCCAAGAAGGCGGACCATCTGGACCGCTATTTCTACCACGTCAACAACGACCAGCCCATAGACTTGACGAAAGGGAAGAGTGACAAAGGCTGCTCTTTGGGTTCAGTGCTTTTGTCACCCACATCCACATCCCCGGCAACCTCCTCCTCCACGGTGACAACGGCAAAGACGTCTGCCGTTGTGTCGTTCATGTCAAACTCGCCGCTCCGCGAGAATGCCTTGTCAGATATATCCGATATGCTGAAGAACTTGACAGAGAGCCACACGTCCAAGTCCTCCACTCCCTCCAGCCTCTCCGAGAAGTCTGACATTGACGGGGCCACCCTGGAGGAGGCCGAGGAGGCGACGCCGGCACAGAAGAGGAAGGGCCGCCAGTCCAACTGGAACCCCCAGCATCTGCTGATCCTGCAGGCCCAGTTTGCGGCCAGTCTCCGGCAGACCTCGGAGGGGAAGTACATCATGTCCGACCTGAGCCCCCAGGAGCGCATGCACATCTCGAGGTTCACGGGGCTGTCCATGACCACCATCAGCCACTGGCTGGCCAATGTGAAATACCAGCTTCGAAGGACAGGTGGAACAAAGTTCCTCAAAAACTTGGACACTGGCCACCCCGTGTTCTTTTGTAATGACTGCGCTTCACAGATCAGGACTCCTTCCACCTACATCAGCCACCTCGAATCACACCTGGGCTTCCGGCTACGGGACTTGTCCAAACTGTCCACCGAACAGATTAACAATCAAATAGCACAAACCAAGTCGCCGTCAGAAAAATTGGTGACGTCCTCCCCCGAGGAGGACCTGGGGACCTCCTACCAGTGCAAGCTTTGCAATCGGACCTTTGCGAGCAAGCATGCGGTTAAACTCCACCTTAGCAAAACACACGGGAAATCACCCGAAGACCACCTTCTGTATGTGTCTGAGCTAGAGAAGCAGTAGCATTTGCTTTTGATTAAAATGACTGTAATTTGCTTTGAGGGAAACTGTTGAAGGCACCTTAAGGCCCCTCCGTCTTGTTCTTGGCACATGTTCTTATTTTAACTGCAGAGAATCACTCTGGGCTGGACTGTTTTGTATAACTGTACAGTGTTTAATAGAGGTGCATAATCAGCTGTTGTTACTGGTAAAATATGAAGGTTAAAACGCAGTGGTAAGTGTTTGGAACTTTGTGTAAATGGGATTTAGTTGTGAGCATCCTCCGATGCTTCAAGCTGCATGCATTAACAGACAGTTTAATTAAGCATTTATAACGAAATCGGGCACACTTTTTCCACGTGGCTCAAGTGTGCTGGCATTTCTCACCCTTTCATCTTTAGCCCTCTGAGTACTTTGAAGCACTTTTGCATTAATTTGGTTAAAAAATAAAATAAAAGAATAATAATGTATGAAGCTCTGTTTTTTAAACTCCTTACCAGCTTAGTTACAATTAATAATATGAACCTCCATTTATGCAGGTCTGCAGGGGTATAACACGCCTTGAAATTTAAAAGAATATTATTTTCACATTGAAACATAGATGTATATATTGTATAGATTTCAGACTCTCTTATGAAAAATGTGATTGTGGTTAAATGACCTTTTTTCCTGCATTTATAGCAACAGTGTTTTATGTACCGGCTCTGCTCTGGGCATAAGCTGTGCCTACGTAGAGTGTATATTTCTTTTTCTTTATCTTTTTTTTTTTTTTAAGGTCTATGGGTTTTGTTTTTTTACATGCAAACATTGTAAATTATACAGAAGATACCACAGATAGCATTTATAAAGTATACAGAAACATTATCTGAAAGCAAAGTATGATTGTTTGTTTTGCTATACAGTACATCTATATTGATAGAGGTTCATGTTTAAATTATACATATTTATTAGCATCATGTTATCATTTGTTCTGAGCAGTCTGAATAAACGAGGCCAGGATATACGTCCATGGCAGGCATCCTAACTATTTTGCACATGATTTTTAAAGGTATTTATTAGAACTCAAAGAACGCTCAAAATAAACTCAGTGCTCAAAGGGTTAAGTCTATTTGAAAAGGAAAAAAAAAAAAAAACCAAGAAAAAAAAAGAACTTGTACTGTATTTCCTAAACATTGATAAAGCCTTTAAAATGTTTGTACTGTAATACTTTGCTTAAAAGTCACGAGGCATTCTGTGAGACAACCTCTTTCACTTATTTATAAGCCCTCTCGGTTGCTAGTCCATATTGTAGGATGCCTTTTTATTTCAATTGGTAACTTTCTGTTTTGTTCTTCCTAATTATTCTCCCAAGATCCCACACTGCAGCTTTATCTTTAGGCTTATGAAAGGTAACCCGTGGTTACCGGCTCTCCAAGTGATTCTGTTCTTCTCCATTTTTGGCAGTTAATTTGCAGAAGTAACTGACAGCTGACACCATATGAGAACCTATGTATAAAATATTGGCATGTAAACAGCGCAGACACTGTAACACACTCTGTGCCCTGGTTTGTCGTTGACAATGAACCACCATTATGTGACTCTTCATATAACCCTTTTTTCTACGGCAGCATTAAAATTGTCTTTTTGCTATAATTTTGTGTTGCGTTCACAATTATGTCTGAAATGTGCTACGACTAACGAGCACATTAAAATTAAATTGTATGCGATCTGTTTATGACTGAGTTGGTTGCTGTGTCTGCCAGGTGCTGGCAGTCGGGAGCTGCCCGTAAATCAGGGGAGTTTTAGTGAACTTTGGCGTCTGGAGAGTGGGGAGCACTCCGAGGTGGCGTGGACAGAATTTTTCCCAAGAATGAAAGGAAGGAAGACATTCTCACGAGGTTGGATTCTCTCTGGGAAAGTGAGGTGATCAGATACTGGCTGGCATGGCTGCAGGTCACATCTGGCAGCCTGTGCAGGGGCCGCTGTGGTTTCCCTTCTGGATGGGAGCAGTCAGGGCCCTGAGCCCTGGCAGGGGCTGCTGGGGAAGGAAGGTCTTTGGAAGACCCAGGGCAGGGCGGTTCCTAACGGTTGACTTGGGGCTCGCACATAGCAGGCAGCAGAGCCAAGCTGGGCAGGTGGGCGCTGGAGTCCACGGCCCCCTGTCCTGTGCTAAAGCAACCCCAGATAACGACGGGGGGAGACCGAACCCACACACGGGAGGAGTGGGGAGAGCATTTATATGATAATCACAAGCTTTTATTAGCCCTGGCAAATCATGCCAACAAAACGCTGGGAACATCATGTAAAATTGTAAAATACCTTTATTACTATATTCAAACTACTCTTGCAGTTATGCGGAATTGTAGCTCCTAACCTAGAATTATACAAATGAGAGATGTATTACATCCGTGTAATACATAAAACACCTCAACTTAAAAAAAAAAAATACTCTTTTTATTAAAAATTTAAATGAAGCCCTTTCAGAGATGTGCGGCAACACGCCTCCGTTTCCCCCTCATCCCCACCCCTTTTTGTCAAGATGAGTCCAAAATTTCTGTCTGCTCTACTTTCTCCTAGCAATCCATCTCCCTCTGATTTTTAGAGAGAACCTCACTGGAGTTTAAAGCAGGGTATTGGCAAATAGGGAGATCCTTGCTAGCTGGGTTCTGGGCACACAATTGTGTCTGGAGCCTGGAACGGTGGCCCCTTCTGGGAGCAGGCCTG
Source organism: Talpa occidentalis (assembly GCF_014898055.3). Lineage (NCBI taxonomy): Eukaryota > Metazoa > Chordata > Mammalia > Eulipotyphla > Talpidae > Talpa > Talpa occidentalis. Next base: position 26,618,456 of record NW_023601754.1, on the reverse strand, counting down.
CCCGCTGGTGGCTGCCCTGCCCACCATCTGTCTGCCTGTATGTCCCATCTGACCGTCCGTCCCCATCAGGCCCTTCCCAGTTGGGCTTGGCCTGGAAGGAGCCATGAGACATAATCCCGGCTCCCCCGGGAACCTGGCTCAGGGGACAGAGACATACTCCCCCCTGTGCCTTCCGCATCTTCACATCCTGGAGCCCAGATTTCCACTCTTGAATTTTTCACAGGTTAAATATAGCATCGGTTTATTAGAATCCAAAGTCCTGCGTCTAACAGATTAAACTGACAACACTTCCATCACCACCAGGGCCCATGTGGCTTGAAGGGAGATGGGATTTGTACAAGTGATGGCGGACCCCCCCCCCACTTTACAGTTTGGGAGAACCTGACACTCTGCCCATTTCCTCCTCACCCCATTCCCAGAATTATCTCCAGGACATTTCAATTTGGGTGGAGAAGTGAGGATTTATAGCCAAGGTGGGTAGCAGGTTATCACGCTCATTTGGCACCTGGGACCCATAGCCAGGCAAGCACCGCTCATATTAATGGGGCCCAGAAATTAATTTTACGTCGAGAGGAAACATGGTCACCGGGCAGTTGAGGACCCTAGACATGAATGCAAACCTAATTTGGCACAATGCCCATCTCCCATGCCAAGCATCATGGTGGTGGGGTGAGGTGCTGCCTAGGGTCCTGCCCCACTTGGAAAATTTATGGAGCCACTTACTGTGTAGGTCTCAGAACACTCTTGTGGGTGGAGAGTGGCCGCTGCCCCATAGAGCCTTCCGCTCACAGCCAGAGTGGCCCAGACTCGCCTGCCATAGCGCAGGGAGTCCCAAGTCACCCCGTGTGTCACGCAATTGCGTGCTCATGCTGTGGCCATCGTGCGCGCTCATGCTGTGGCTGTGAGTGGAGGAAGGCATGGGCTCCAGAGTCAGGTCTTCAGATGGGCCAGGGAGGAGGAGGGATGGGGCCCGTGAGGAGGGTTTTAATCACAGGTGTGTAGGTGACCCCGGCCTCACCCGCCCCTCCCCGGCTTGTTGCCATCCTACTGTATATCTTCCAGCCATCACATTTACGCAGTATCTTAAAATAACATTTGTGATAAATGTGCAATTTAACTAATTTATGGTGCTATGATGTGCTCAGGGCTACATGCAAGATGAAAATCTTAAATGGAGCTTGAACAGCTCACTTCACAACAAGAAATCAATATGCCACATCTTAGCTATTCGCTGCCGTCAACATTTAGCAAAAATATCAGTGATGTATCTTTAAGTTTTAGGCAGCAAGAATTCTATAATTAACCAAAATCTTACATAGTTAGAGAGAGTTGGTTATGATGAGGACCCAGATCTCCCTGGCATCTCCGTTCTATTTTTATTCTGCAAAAGGAAAATATATATGTATTGATAACCTCCAAAGAGGCACTTCTCCCCGGTGCTCTGCTTCCAGGTGAAAGTGGGGAGCCCTGCCCGGCTCCCGCAGAGCTCGGGGCTGCTGTCTCTGCATCCCTGAAAGTTCAGACCATCCAGCTAAGTGCACTTCACTACCCCAATCCCTGATCACCCCCATTTCACTGACTTGATCAAATACTTTGCCTTATTCCTGCAAGCTCTTAAGCTAAGCTCCATCTTGAGAGCAGAACCCGAGGGATAGAAGCCTGAAGTTGTAGGGGCCCAAGCGCTGATGGGAAGCAAGGCTGCATGTGACAGATCTGGTGTTAAAACCATCGTCTCCAGAGATTTCTAAGTCATCTAATGGCAAAAATAAAAAATCAAATGACTTTGTTTTTTCAAATTCATCTGCACAGTTCTTTTGAAATTGGAAAATTGCTAGTGCATTTTGTTCTGTTGACTATTTAGCACAAAAATAATACACTTTGTATTATAGAAAGCAATCATAAAAATGAAAACACACAAACCCCAAGACCACTCTTTAATAATAAATACTTTAACTTTAAAATAATACCTATTATCCTTTTAGCTAATGGAGAAATTACCATTTTTACTCTGCCAGATAGTTATTCTTTGGGTAATAGAAACACTAACCTTTTTTCTCCTTAGGGATTTATTAGTAAGCACGTATAATCTTTGGCAAAAGGAAACCTGAAAATGCATTTCTTCTGGGACCCGTGCCCGTCTGGACCTTTCGGCCTTGGGCCGACCCCAGGAAACCTGGAAAAGGCACTCCCATCCGGGCACCCACACAATTCCAGGGTGCACTGGCCTTTGCAAAAGATGCTATAGAAAGCTCTAGAAGCAGTCTCACTCATTTGGGTAAGGATGCTGCCCTGCCTCTTAGCATGGAGCTCGTAGGAGGGAAAGCTTCCCTGTGACAAGCCCCAGCTTCTGTGTGTGGCCTGGCTGCTCGGTCACAGCTGAGGACTGGGCAGCAAGTGTCAGCCAGAGTGGATCAAACACAGGGTTTTGTTTCCAGGGAATTGCTGGTGTTCCTCCATGCCATGGCATCTCCCCAAGCCAGGTAGAGAGGTTGTTGGACTCACAGATGCCGTTTTTCTAACCTCAAGGACTCGATGGTTCTCCGGGCAGCCCAAATGCCTTGTTTGTGCTCCCATTGCTGTTCTGCCAACAGGGCGATTTGCCACATTGCCAGCCCGAGCTCTGATGGTGTCGATGTCCAGGACAATCTGAGGGTGACTCAGTGAGACCCTAGCTCTGGACACGGAGCGTGACTTCCATCCCGGTCAGTGGGGTTCGGGTGTCTGTGTGCCACCCCGAGTCCAAGGAGCCAGGTGTTTTCAAAATTAAATTCTAATGGTAGAAGAGAAAGGAACGGCTTCTCTACCACCTTTAGATAATGTCATGTACTAATATATTCTTAATAAATCATTCTTGATGATAATGATGATAAGCAAGGTGACCTCTTTCCCGAGATTAACATCCACAATTAGCTACTCAGGAATTAGGATACACTGGTATTTACTGTCTAACCTGAGCCGTCAATATAGCAGCCGCCAGCCACATGTTACTGTTTTAATTTAAAATAAGTGAAATGAAAAGTTTAGTTCTCAGTCAGACCAGGCACATTTTGAGGGCTCAGTAACCACGGGTGGCCAGCAGCCACTCTTCTGGACAGTACAGCCACGGAACATTCCATCCCCCAAAAAAGTTAGACTGCACAGTGCTGTCTCTACCATTATTTGAAAGTGTTTTCCTAGGTGAGAGCTCCTGCTTACTGATGAAGTTATGTTTCCAGCCCATGGTATTTCTAAGAATCCTTATTTTGCCAATTTGGGTGCACGCAACATTCTCATGTGCTAATATCTCTGATCAAAGCCAAGGACATACATAATTAACCTTGAGCATAAAATTATAAACACAGTGCAGGCATCAGTGTATGAAGTTGGCGACCATTCCCCCTGCTGTGGGTATTATCTGGGCTGCAAATGCCAAAGCCCAGAGAGCTGGTGGATGTGACCATGACCTTGCTCTGCCCTGAGTGGGCGTGAATCAGACAGCGCCTGCGCGGCTCTCTTCGCCAGGTCGACTGCTACCCTTCCCTGGCCCTGGTGGACCCAGCCGCGGCCCTGAGCCAGGCATGGCCTTTGCCCCATGCCCATATAAGCCTGCACACCCCACCAGGCTCCCATCCCTGCATCCCCCCAGCAGCCACAGAGCAGGTCCATCCTGCTGTCTCCTGAAAAATTAAAATTTATAAATAAGACTTTGGAAATGACTTAAAATTTGGGGGGGGGGCTAAAGTTTCAAAAATGACTGCACTTCAGCATTTCACTTCCATTATTTTTTTTCCCCACAGCAGGGTTCCAAGGCCACATTTACGACCGTCATCATTGTGAGTTAGAAATCTCCCAGGCCACGTGAAATGAAATTACGAGAAACTGAAATCTGTTTTAATTGGAGCATTTATAGAAAAAAGAAGTCGGAGAAGCTGCCTTTCCCCTTATGTGACTCCCCGGTTCATGGCTGCCTCCACATCCAGAAGCCAGGGCTGGGCAAACTTGGGCCAGCACAGAGCAGGGAGGACAGGAGGGAGAATGAGGTAGGTGTGTCAGGAAGAAGTCATTTTCTTAGCTTAAAAAAAAAATGGAGGTACAGTCGCCAGAGTTCCGCCTCAGTGACCATGAAACCGAGTCGGCAAAAGCTGAAGGACCCGGCTCCTGAAAGCCTCATCAGGCCTTGTCATCGCTCTAATGAATATCATTTAAATTGCTTTGTATATTGGTGGAGTTTGGATGTCGATTTAATTTGTGCATGTGTTTGAGTTCTTCTGCTTGGCTAGGCTAACAGAGAAGCAGCCGCCTAATGAAAACTGAGTTGGTGACAGTGTGATGCGCTCCCACCCGGTGAAATGGGCTTGAAGGCTGCTGTGACAGCTTCCAGAAGAGTCGAGCTGGCTGGGGAAGAGGAGGAGGCTTAGCCGCAGCACCTGGGGCTGCTGGGCAGGGTGGCGGTCGTTGGGCACGGCTGTGCTGTCGGTGCAGGGGCAGCGGCTGGGCTGCCCTCACCCGGTGGAGTAAGCCCCAGGCCCAAGGGGCTGTTTCTCTGGAATTGGAGTTCTGACAATCCCTCTCCTTCTGGTGAAATGGCCCGATGGTGGAATTGCTGGGAGTGACAGACACCAGGCAAGACAGCCTGCCTCGCAAGCCAGGAAGCAAGGATGTGGCCCGAGGCCCCAGCTGATCTGATAAAGGGGGTCATCATGTTTTGAACACCCCCAAAAGCAAAGGCCTCCAATGTTGCTTTCACCCTGAGGCATCACAGTGTCCTTCTGTGGCAGATGCTTGGCTCTCCCAGCAAATAACATACCTGTTTTCTCATTGCATCTCCCAGCTGTCCTGGGAGGTTGGCAGGCTGGGGTTTCAGTGGGGTGGGCTGGGGGGCATTTGTAGATGAGGCCCAGGGAGGAGCACAGCTTGCCAGGGCCCCTGGTCAGCCAGGTTTCTGTTTTCAGAAGCCCCAGGAACACAGGTTGACCACGTGTCAGTCTTCCCATTACCCCACACCTCCTGCTGCTGAAAGGACTTTAACCATTAAAAATGATGTTTCATCAGAAACTGGTTCTTGGGTGAGGGGCTTTAGATTCCTTGTGGGCTCCTTGGCACCCCAGATTCTTCCGAGGATAGTGAGCTGGGATGTGGGGGAGGGGAGAGCTCTTCCTGTCTTCTCCAAGCTCTTCCTCCTCCTCCTCTCCTGCAAGCTCCTGGTCTGACCACTGAGCAGCCCGGCTCTCACATGGTTTTCTCCAGCTTCTCATCATAGCCTCCTCCAACACGATATTCATATCATCAATAAGGTTAGCCTAGAATCTTGAAAAATGATCACAAAGAAGCATGAGCCTGGGATTTTGGCTCTGCTCTCTAGATCCCCCACCCCACCCCTGCATTTCAGGGGAAAAACTAAATCTTTGAAGTCTGGGGGGGGGGGGGAATGGTGCATTCTCCTACTCGAGCTGAAGGGCAGAGGTGATATGAAGTCAGCTCCCCATTCTACCAAGCGAGAGAGGGGTGGGCTGGTATGGGCAGAGGAAGGCCATGTGTGAACGAGGGTCTGCATGAGTCTGGGCTCTGAAAACAGATGGGGTAGAAGTCAGGGAGGCCTCCAGGCCTCAGTTGCAGCTGCGGGTCTGGGGGGACTCTGGTACCAGGCCCCATTTGGCAGTAAGGGTTGACTATCTTAAACATGGGGTGGGCGTTTTGTCTTAAGGGAACATATGAGGAGCTGTGTGTGCCCGAGATGTGTGATGGGGGTGCTGGCAAGGTTCTGTGGACACCACACAATTCCCAGGAGGGGGTGTATCCTCCACTTACCCCCCAACTTGTACCGTCAGCCCTGCCCACCCTGTGCCAGGACCCAGAACCAGAGAAAAACATGGAGGGCCCACCCTGACCTTTAATAAGTTTGGAGTCTAGCTGACTCCAAAGTTTGGAGCGAGGAGACAAAACAATAGTGACAGATAATTGACAAGGTCCAATCACAGGGGAGACTGGGCAGAAAACAGCCGCACAAGGCTCCGCCTTGACGCCTGAGCTGCTCTCTGGTGAGCCAGGCTAGTGTGGACCTTGAGGGGTGGATAAGACTTGAGATTGCAGGGAGCCCAGGGCGCTGGGGGTTGCAGCCTCTCCTGTAAGAAACCGAGGACAGCTGGTGGGGCCACGCCTCTGGCTGAGCCTTGGGGTGGCCAGACCGATGGCCTGAGCTTTGGGATCAGCCAAAACAAAACATTGCTGGAATTGAGGGAGGAACAAATGCTTTGAACAGATTCCAGTGTATCTTACCTGGGGGTCTTTCTAGGACTTTCTAGCACAGCTTCCTGACCACGTAGGGGTCTTAACCCCTTTTGAGAAATACACTCACACCCTGGCCTCCCAGATGTCCTCTCTCGGCCTTGGTGGTGGGCTGGGGGCACATACAGTCCCCCACTGCCTTCCAGAGCATAACTCAAAGGTTACCCCCTTCTTTCCAGACTCGGGGCCAGGGTGCTCATCGAGAGGCTGTCAGTGGGGATTGACTCAGGATCTTAAGCAAAGAAAGGAAATTTGGCTCCCACAGCTAAAGTCCAGGGGTAGGAACTTCAGCAATGACTAGATATACGGCTTTGGCGACATCACCTATAATCTGTCCCTCTCCACCTCTTTGTTTTCTGTCACTGCTTCATGCTCAGGTGGCTGCTAAGATATGACATATTCATGGTCCTGCTTGGCAACCTGGAGGGGAAACAGCTTCCAGTCACAGGAGTTGGGCCAGAGGTTGGAATCAGACCCCAGAGCTCACAGGGATTAGCGGGGCTCAGAGGCTCACCTTGACCTGCTTGCAGACCCTCCGCAGCAGGACTCTGCTTCAATGTCAGTTCACTTCAAGTGCACTGCACACCTGGCCTTCACGTGTGAGATGCAGACAGCCCCATTTCTGGCTTGGTGGGTGCTCCTCTGTCACCTTCCATAATGGCTGACCTCAGTGGGGTGATGAGCCCTAGAGCTGCTCAGATTCCTAAGAGGGTGACTCCCCTGAATAAAAATTCTTGCTTTCTCAGGGGGCTTGGCGTAAGCATGATGGGAAAGCAGACTATGGGATGCCCAATGGCCCCAGAAGTAGGTGTCCTTGATGGGGACGTGTCATCTCCTCTTCTGGCCAGAATCATACCAGAGTGAACCCCACTGACCTTGGGGACCACTTGGACACTCTCAAGTTCCAGCTGCGGGTCCAGAACTGAGGAAGCCAATGGGCTTCTGTACCTTTAAGGGTCCTACAAGTCTTGTCATTTTCTTGACCCTGACATGGCTGCAAACCAGAATTTACTAGAAAGAGGAACATTCATCCCTTGGCCCCTCACTCTGGCACTGGAGCAGCAAATGTTTATCTGGCACAGGTTGCAAAGCCTGAGAACTGAACGTGACCTCTGCGTTGTTTGGTTTGGGCTGCTTTGGGCCACGATTTTTTTTTTTTCTTTTCGCTGCCAAATTTAAAAAATTGGGAAATTGTATTATGACTTTGGCATTTCTGTATGACGGCAGGTGACTTCAGATGGGGCAACATCTCCCCGCTTGGGTCCTCTCTCCTGCTCCCTGCCACAGGCTGGGCTCCTCCAGCGTGGATCCTACATGAGGATTTGAGGCCACGTAATTCCGACACTGATTCCTTTGACAGGTGGTCCCAGAAAGAGCAGATGGGGGCTGGGGGAGGGGGAGGAGACTGACAGGAAGGGAAGCCAATTTCAGATGCATCAAGGATCAGGTTTCCACCAGGGCAGTGAGGGACTGGTCCCGCTGGAAACCTCTGGAGGCTGGTCTCTGGGTGTCCCCTCCACAGTTTGGATAGATAAGGACCCACAGGTCCTGTGTGTCACCAGCTAAAGCCCATTCATGGGCTTAGAGACCCGGCACCTGCCGTGAGAAGCCTTTGGCAGGTTCTGTGAGGCTCAAGACAAAGGGCAGGATGGGCGGTACCTACCACAGCTGCAGTAAACCATCCATAGGCCCCTCTCCTCCCTATTAAAACCAACAACCCCTTTTACAGCAAACAGACCATTAAAATATAGGAACAGTTTATGGCATAAATAAAATTGAGGATATAGATTATTTAAAGATAAGATTTTCAAGAAACAGGGATAAAAAACATTTAAATAATTTCCCTGATTTTTTTTTTACAAAGTGAACTTCAAAATGCAAATGCAAATTAAAAAAAAAGCACAGAGGACATTAAAATCCATGCAGGACTCAGAGTGCCCAGCAGGAGAGCGCCAGGCCAGCCATGATGTCTGGGCCAGGCCAACCCTCCATGGCAGTGTCAGGACCGGAACTCCAGTTAGCTCAGTGGCCCCAGCCCCTTGGCTCTGCTTCCACCCTGTGCTGCTTACTCCACAGAGACCGGAGCCCTGGGTGCCTCACTCATCCGTTTTATTTTATTTAGTTATTTAATTATTTACTTATTTATGTGTTTATTACCCATCTAGTTCCGGAGCATACACAGGGCTTCTGCACAGCTCATCAGTTGCTTCATTGCTGTCTCGAAACGGTGGGCTCGGCTGACTGCGGTGGGCAGCACAGTGAGCTGGGGGGCCACAGGAGCTGGGAGGTGCGGGAGTCTGGCAGGGGCTGCAGAGCCCCACTTCCACCCTTTCTGGGCCCTGCCCTAAGTGACGTCACCAGAAATGGCTCCACACGAGAGCCCCTCCCACCGGAAGCCCCACAGTTGGCATGGAGGACTGTCCCCGGCCAGCAGGTGGACCACCCCGCCAGAGACAGCAGCTTGTCTTCCTGCCTTTCTTGGCTCCCCTGGCTTGCGCTGGGGTCGTGGTAGGCGGTGGGTGGCGAGGTTAGGAATGCCAAGAGGGAGGGCCTCTCCCCAGCTCCAGGCAACCGTGCTTGCTTCAGACACCCTTCCTAGTGCCCCCCACCCACCGCTCTTTGTGTGGGCCGGTCGCGAGGTTACTGTCGGGATCTATATGGATTACAGTGGAATGAAGGAGGCACAATGGCTCTGAAAATTTGGGGCTGTGTTTCCAGTCTCTGTCCCTCCAGGAGAGCTGATGGAGGATCACCGAGCTTTGGGGTGCGGGGCTCAGATGCTCATCTTCAGATCCTGGGAGGGAACGGCCTTGTATCACCCTGTATGGTGCCATCCATCCTGCCCACTTCTGCTTGCCCAAGACATCGATGCCAATGCTGCAATCAATTAGTCCTGAGGAATGGGCAGAGGGGGTTACAGGAAATTAATTTCATTTGGATTTTCTCTCCCGAGGCCCTGCCTGGCAGTCAGCTCTCCGGCACCCACATGTCCGCAGCCCAACTGCTCCGTCCATCAGCTCTTGTCCAAGTTAACTATTCATTTTATGTATTTTAATTTGGGCAGAACATTTATTTGGCTTAAATTTCCTTTTCAGGGGTAGGAATGTGGCTTCCACACACACCACAGGCAGAGATGATCTGCTCGAATTTCGTCAGAAGGAGTTTAGTTTACAAAGATAGTAACTGAGCTATTAAAACCAACAACCCCTTTTAAAGCAAACAGACCATTAAAATATAGGAACAGTTTATGGCATAAATAAAATTGAGGATATAGATTATTTAAAGATAAGATTTTCAAGAAACAGGGATAAAAAAACATTTAAATAATTTCCCTATGATATTTTTTTACAAAGTGAACTTCAAAATGCAAATGCAAATTAAAAAAAAAAAAAAGCACAGAAGACATTAAAATCCATTTTACTAGTAAAGGCATACAAAAAAGGCTTGACTTTTCCTTCTAGATCTGGGTATGATTTCTAAGGGGTGGGGTGGGGGTAGCTGCTTGAATTCATAAATGGCAGAATTCACCCAGCTTGTGAAGCCACACTGTGGGAAAAGAAGGAAGACATTTGCTTCTAGATCATTCTCTTGAGCCAACTGACAGATACAATAATTTCGTCCATTAGTCCGATCCATTGTCTTCTTTCGGCACAGAAGTACTGTACCACGGAGGTAGATTCCCACTGCTATGCATATTTTAAGGGTTATTTGGCAACACGGGTAAAGCTAAAAGTAGCCTCTTAATCTAATTAATTGACATTTCTGAATCTTGCTTTCACAACAACACATGGTTTCATGTTCTGGGTTTTAGCACTTGTCAAGCTTTTTTGGAGAATGTTTTGGTCAGAATGACAAGATAATTTGTGACTGAGGCTCCAAGCTAGAGAAGTGTTTAAGGCTATAATGATTTATTATCATCACAGAATAACAAAATTTACAAAGTGTTTCATCAGAATTTTTGAAATAAGTTTGCCACCATAGGAGAAGCATCAGGGTGGGGGTGGGCCGAGCTCCGAGACGGGGAGGGTTCAGACTTCATATACAAACTCAGCCGTGACTGATTCCTTACAATTTCTCTATTAAATTTATCTCTGCATGTTCCTTGAGAGAGAAACCCCAGAGCACGTTAGGAAGACAAGGGGTGATAGAAGGAAAAGAGAGAAAAATCAGACCTCTCCCTGAGTTTTGGAAGCAGGAAACCCGAGTCCCCAGCTCCCCTGCTAGCTCCCCTGCTAACATATATGTGGCTACAGTCAACGATGAATTTCTACATTTTGGCAACGGTCAGAGTGAAAGTAGTCGCACTATCTATAGAAACTTTGAGATGGAGAACACTTGGAGTATGCTACTGAAAATGCAAGAAACACATTTTTGAAAGGATGAAATAATATCACTGAGTGACAGTAAATTAACATGCTGACATTTGCAGACTTTCAGAGCATTGCCATAAAAAGAAGTAATACAACATGACTAATTTGGACTTCTTCTTTCTTCCTAGGGAGAGACAGCCCTGCCCCTCCAAGGCCACCCCGCAGGCTTTGCCTAGCAAGCACTTCCTCCTCGTTCCCAGGAAAGACTGAGACTTTAACACTCCCCTGCTCGCCTCGTGGAGACTCTGTGGAGGATGCAGTTTTGACTTCTGCGCTCAAAAGATGCTCTCTTCAATGTCAAACGATGTGCCATAGCTGGCGGGGGGCACGCACTTCCGGCCGCCGGGTGACAGCCTGCACATCTGCCGGTGCTGTGCCGGGGGAGATGGGAGACTGAGGCACGTATGGGCCTGGGTCACTGTTATTGCCACTTGGCCCAGCAGCCAGCCTGGAAAGTCCTCCAGGTGAAAATAGGCATCCTCTCCACTCCCTGCCAGTAAATGAATGTCCTAGTGGAGCCCTCGCTGTGCTCAGCACGCCGTGTTAGTGAATCGGCTAAATTCATGGGAAAATGCTTGCGGTGAGTTGGTTCCTGGAGCCATTGCACCTCAGCACTCCCAGCCAGCCTCTCGGATTCTCCCACACCTGGGTCACCTCCAGCAACAGGGACCCATGATCTCTGGAGCAGGACCCTTCTTTGTGTGAAGGCCTATGATGTCCCTTCACAAGACAGACCAGGTGTCTGTGTCCTCACAGCCTAGTACTGTGCCTGGCCCACAGCGGACACTCAAGCCACATGTGATCTCTCCGTCCTCATGAGAGAATAGCTTGTTTTTTTGTACAAAACGTTGACCTGGAAATGAACACATGTTCTTTTTTTTTTTTTTTAAGATTTATTTATTTATACAAGAGCTGGGGTACAGGGCAGAGGCGCGGGAGGGTGAGAGGATTCACCCAAGACAGAGCCGGGAGCAGAACAGGCAGATGGACTGAAAGGACTGTTGAGGGGAGCAGTGGGAGAGACAGGAGAGGTCTGCCGTGCCATGTGGGCATCTCCCTGGTCATCTGGGACTATAACCCGCGCTGGAGAGGCTGCACACAGATTCACAGTGCTGCACTCAACCCACTGTACCACCAGGGAGGCCCATGAACACATGTTCTTAAGCACCGCTGCACTAGGAAGCCAGGAGGCCACCCTGGGGTTGCTGTACAACCAGAACCCTGCTACACATGCTAGGAGGGTGACCCACAGGCTAGGTGGGTGCTGACACCCAGCTCTGAGCTTCCTGTCCAGCTGCAGGTCCTGGATCCTGAACCAGGATCCTTTGCCACCAAGGGGCAAAGAAGAGCCACATGCCAAACATGTCTAGTCAGGGCGTCAAGGCAAGAGCTGACCAGGCGGGCCTCCCCTGGTGGCACAAGCAGTTGAGTGCTGGGCTGCGAAGCTGCCTGCAGCCTCTGCAGCGCCAGTTTCATCCCCAGCCTCAGGCGAGGGTCCCACATGGCTCGCAGACCTCTCCTGCTGCCCGCTGCTCCTACTGCCCTCAGCAGTGTATTTCGTCCTTCTGCCTGCTCTGCTCCCCACTCTGGCTCTGGTGAATTCTCTCATCCTCCTGTGCTTCTGACTGTACCCAGTGCTTGTATAAATAAATAAATAAATAAATAAATAAATAAATGAATCTTAAAAAAAAAAAAAAAAAGAGCTGACCAGGTCCGAGCGCGGCTCTGAGCTGGCCATGACCCAGGCGGGGGGTCCGGGAGGACAGAAGAAGAGAGGAACACAGGCTGAGGGGTGGACACAAGTGATGGCTAGAACTTAGAGTTGGCCAGAAACACCAGCAGCTAAGTGAAGAGTTCTCTGAGCTCTGCCTGGGGAAGAACGGAGAGCAAAGTGCGTGTGGACACCAGCCTGCAGGAGGCAACTCTGGGCCCACAGCATTGACCTGGGGAACTTGCACCAGAGACTTGTCTTTGTTCTGTTCTAATTACTAAAAATCAAGACACAAGAGCCCCACTCCATGCCTCCACGGGCCCTTATCGTCTGATCAGCTGCACAGGAGACCTGGGGTTTCAGGCTCTTCTCAGCTTCTCCCAGGGTCTGATATGGACCAGGCCAGCCCTGGCTCTGGTGAATGAGCAGCCTGGCAGGGTTGGGGGCACACGAGAAGGGTGAGAAATGAGCCACCACCCCTCGCTCTGCCTAGGTTCTGAGGCTTCCATGCAAACTCCTACCGGTCCTGTCCACACCAGCATCTTGAGTTGCACGGATGAAGGTTTCTGAAGGAGATGGGGTCCTATTTCTCTTCCTTATTCTAGCAACAGTCAAGTGGACTTGGAAGCCAGAATTTAGGACTCAGACCTGCCACCTGCCCCAGGGGGTAACCTCGAGACCCACCACCCCTTCCTCAGCACCCAGGGAGCCCGTGTCTGGAGGGAGTGGCCATTTCCAGCTGTGCCCTGTGAGCTCTGACCAGCCCCAGCCGGGAAGTGGGGACCTGCCCGCCTGGGGCCACACCCCCGGGCAGACACTGTTACGAGGTAACATAAGTTGAGAGTAACCTTTCAGCAGAACAGTTTGAGTTAAAATAAAGGGATTGAAAAAGAGTACAATGACCAAAAAAATCTATAAAAATGCAATTGCGCTAATATAATTTTATCACTTATTTAAAAATTTAGTCGACCCAAAAGACTACCAAGTGTGAAATTAAGGAACAGCTCCTCTACTTTTATGGAAATCACTCTTCCTCACTTGTCTAATAGCCTGATTTTGTCAGATCATTTATTTCCATGGTTTTAAAATGAGCTTGACAGACAGAATTTTATAACACCACTTTACTGCAAATAAGAACATCATTTTCGCTTATTAAAACTGAAGCTTAGAGAAAGCATTAAAATTAACAGTTCACTCTGCTTTAACCTTTTGAATACTGCCGTGACTTTACACCGAACCATGTGTAAGGAAAGCTTGGGGCCAGGTAGATGGAGGAGGTGAGGGGCTTGGCACCCACCCAGTGGAGAGGGCTGTAGTGGTGCCCGGAGGAACCCACCCCTGTGACCAGCACAGCTGAGAGCAGCGCGACCCCAGAGCCCTGGGAAAAAACTTCCTGAGGCACTTGCTCTGACTGGTGCCCAGGGACCTGCTCTCCTCCCCAGGAGACAAGAATAATCAAGGACTTGGGTTTCTGAGTCTTATGTATTGGTCCTGCCTTCTTTTATTCAACAGATATTTGTTGAGTGTCTTTCATGAGGCAGGCACTATTCTAGGCCCAGGGTCAGAACAAGTCCCTGGCCCTCAGGAGCTCAGTATGTTGCTGGGGAGCAGACCTAATCCTATAAACCAGTAAATATAACTGCATGCTTGGCAGGGGTGACACAGGCTGTGGAGGGAACCGAAGCAGGGCCAGGGACAGACACCCGGTGTCTTGACCTGGCTCAGATGCGGGCAGGGATTTGCAAGGTGGCTGCCTGTGCTGGCCTTCAAGAGGCTGTTGTCTGTTCCTGAAGCCCCATGGCTGAGGCCGAGGTCAAGGACTCCATTCTACAGAACAGAGTTGAAACGTGTGCTTCTGAGAGCTTTGTCCAAAACTTCAGGAAGACCATGCCCTCAGGCTGGCCAGAGTGCCAGGAAATTAACTACCTGGGAGCAACTTCCTGGCAGTGACAGGCAGGAGCTCGTGTGTCCATGTTCCAACTCCTTAGCATGCTGATGGACAAGCCAAATGGACTTAGAAGCCAGAGGCAGGCAAGCTACCTGCCCTAGGAGGGGCAGGTGATCTCCCCAAGAAACTGAGCCCCAGGCACTCTCCCCTGTGCTCTAACAGCCTGCTTTCCTCTCCTTCACCCCAGACTTTCCTGCACTTTCCAAGTCACATCTTTGCCCTGAATCCTTAACTCAGAGTCTGGAAAGCCAAGGCCAAGGCCCAGACCTGTGTCTGACAGCTGCCCTGAGGCATTGGCTTTTCCCTGAACCCCTGTACTCTCACCTCATGGGGACCACAGTGACCTCTCCAGCCCAAGGCTCACTCCAGCACCTCTGGCAGGACTGCTCTGTGCAGGCACCAATGAGGGGTGCCGGGGAGCAGCTGACCTGGTCAGCCAGGCCCCTGCTTCCTCCCCCATCGTGTCTGGTGCTGTGACCCAGGCATCCCGCAGAACATGCCTGGCACTGGCTCCCTGGCAAGCTTGACCTCACGGGCCCATGTGACTCACAGGGAGGACCCTTTCTTCCCAGCATGGATGGTTCTGAGACATATGTCATGGGGCCCCCCAAAGAGCCATGGGATGGATCTCCAGTGGCAACAGGGCCTGTACCATTATGCAGCATTTAATGGGTTCCTCCTGCCTCTTCTCTCCCTCATCCTTTACCCCGGTCCTCCCAAATAAACCACTCACAAGAACAACCTGGTTTTGGTTCTGTCTTCATAGCAACCCCGGCTAAGACAGCAACACAGGGGAGGGCTGTGCACTGGGCTCCAGCAGGTGTGCCAGGTCAGCCCTCTGGGGCCCGTGTCTGCCTTGTCTTCACAGCCTGCAGCCTGCGTGGCGCCTGCTGCTCTCCCCACACCCTGCACAGGCCGTAACTTTTGATACCTCTGGGCCCTGACTGATACCATTCCCTCTACTTGCAACGTCCTTCCACAGGGCATCGTGTCTGCTGGTCCACCTGAATGTAAGGACCTCTGGCTCTTCCCAGTGGTGCTCCCTACAGCCATGGACCACCCCCCCTGGAGCACTTCCCACACCAAGGGCCACACACCCTCCACCAGCCTCCACTCACTCAGCCTCCACCTGTGCTTACTGACTACCTTCCACAGGTGCTCTGAGCAGGGCAGCAGCCAATGGGGCTACGCCGCTCCCTAGCCCCTGGGGCAGCACGGTGGGCAGGACCGAGACCCGGGCAGGAGCATCTGTTAGGAGGTACGGCTCCCTCGGAAGGAGGGCCGCCTCTGTATCTTGGTGACCATCTCGCCCTCCAGCACATAGCAGATAATCAGGAAGTGGTGACTGAATGGAAAAGGAAGGCGTGTTTAGTCAGAATAAAGAATGCGCAGGTTTGGGGCCTGTTGGATGTGTCTGCTACAGCATCAGAGCGTATCCTGCTCGCCGCCCCTGGGGTGCCCCCAGGCACAATCAGTCACTCCTGAGCCCCCGTGGGCAAACATCTGTGCAACTTTGTGCTGCAATCTGCCTACAGGTGTGTCTACCCAAGCCCAGTAGCACCTGGGAGCTAAGTCTTTCTCTGTCTCTGGCACCTGGCAAAGGCTGGGCAGGGGTGTGTGTGGCCAGGTGGCAGCCACATGCAGAGAAGCTGTGAGTGTGGATTGCACTGAGCCGGAAAGCACTGGCCCTGTGCAGGGAGGACCTGAACGCAAGGCTGCTGAGATGGGTGGTAGGATTCAGGCCCTGGGGGAACCCCCCACCAGGGCAGTTCATTACCCCTTTCCATCGGCAGCGCTCCCATGAGGCGGGAGCCACCTTCAAACCTATTTCAGAGAAGGGGAAGCTCAGACACTGAGATCTGGGGCAGCCCTTATACTAGTGGTAGAGGGGATTGGTGCCACACCCATGTCCGGGTGCCCCCAAATGTGGAAATCGCCACCCCACTCTTCTCCTTGGCCTGGCACCCCTGCCTGAAAACAAATCTCATATCCCATCATATGAGCCCAGGTCTCGGCTTCTCCCCAACACTGTGGACAGAGGGGAGGCACCTTGCTCATCTCCCAGCACCGGCCCCTGCAATGCCTGATGCAGGGCCATGCTCCATGGGGCACCAGCATCTTAGGTGTTGAGTCTGAGATGAGGATTCCCCTCAGAGGCTGTGATATGACCCAGGATTCCCAAGGGGAAGGGATTCCCTCTCAACCACAGGACACAGACTTCACTGCGTGCCCGCCCTTGTCTGAGGCTGAGCCCCACCCTGCCACCCAGGAGCTCCGAGTGACGGTGGCACAGGCCCAAACCACACTCTGCCGTGAGGGGAGCAGCTGTGGGGACAGGTGGTGGCCGGGATGCAGGGGGATGAGCAGGCGCACTAGCCCCATGGCTTGTCATGCCTCAGAGAAAGGGCGCAGCCTGGGGCCATAGGGGCGGTGACTTGGATATGGGCCAGGTGTGATTTGAGGGAGACACCCGTCCTCTGCGTTGGCCCAGAGATCACACATTTCTGATCATGGCGAGTGACAGAAGGGGGCTGGGATTTCTAGGGGATCCAAGGCTATCCTTTATAGCATTTGCGGTTTCTGAGCAGCTTCCTGCCAAGGGGATGGAGCAGCATGGCCCATCTGTGAAGGGGGCATTGCCCCCTCCAAGCTGTGGGTACAGCATTTTGCAGAGCAGCCCTCCCCCAGATGTGTGCTGTTTGGATTAAGCACAGCACACAGCTGAGGGTCCATGGGGAAGCTCAGAAGCTCTGGGACATTTGCTTGGAGTTCCCCAGATTATCTACAGTTGAAATTTCATCTTCTCAGCTTCCCTTCTCCCGGTTCCTGGAGTGTCAGGAAAACAGGGAACCAAGGAACAGATTCTTTCATTATTTCCTTTCCAGAGGGCCCCAGGGCCCTATCTGGGGAGAGGAAACCCGGACCTCTCCCTCTTTAGGAGGAAATTGTCCCTACACCTATTTTCCCCCATTGAAAATGACTCCCCACCCCTTCCTGCAGAGCCCACTGCAGGCCTGACCCTGGGTGACCTCTGACTCTGGACACCATAGTCCTTCCTCACCAGCTTGCACTTGAATGGTCTCCTGTCCGGCAGGCCCCCCACTGTCTCTTCCTGCAGCAGGCAGCTATGTCAGGGCACCTGAGAACAAGTAAGCATCTTTACCTCTGACTTTCGGGGTGCTCTGCCTAGCTCCCATAGTCCCAAGGGGTAGACCGGCCCCTCTGTGATTGCACAGAGCACGTGGGAGCCCAGCCGGGTGACCTGGTGCAGGTGGGTCCCACAGCAGCTGTAGGGCTAGAACGAGAACTTGAACTCACTCCTCTGAAATGTGGGAAAGTAGAGACGCCGACACAGCTGGAGAATTACCCGCCGTTCTGAACCAGTATCTGTTTACAAAGGCAGGAGCTCAGAAATGCTTCCATTGTGGAAAAACAAAGCTTGGAGACGTGAAAGCCAGGACTGCCTCTTGGCGGGAGCGAGTCACGGCGTGTTTTATATTTCGACCCTGGGGATTGGCAGGCTGAGTTCCCAGCGGATCACTGTTTCACTGCACCTGTGCGCATAGCTGTGTGCTGACTCATGCCTGCATGGTCTCCTGGCACCGAGAGGGCACACGACTCGATGCAGGGCCTGGCACCCAGTAGCCCAAGGCAAACATGGCCTTGAATGCTTCCTTTA
Source organism: Talpa occidentalis (assembly GCF_014898055.3). Lineage (NCBI taxonomy): Eukaryota > Metazoa > Chordata > Mammalia > Eulipotyphla > Talpidae > Talpa > Talpa occidentalis. Next base: position 26,600,484 of record NW_023601754.1, on the reverse strand, counting down.
TCCTAGTGCACGTGGAAGACCTGGGGACACTGAGGCCAGGTAGGGCAGGCAGCTGCTCTGAGGAGTCCACGGTCTGAGGGCCCCTCACCCGCCAAGTCAAGACCCCAGGGGCCCGGGACCTGCCTGGCAAAGTGCCAAGCCCTTAGAGGATTATGATTAAGCATAGGAGCTGCCTAGTGTGTCCCTTTGTTCTATAGCTGTTAGGGGCTGGGGTGGTGTGCAGGGAGGGCACGTCTGCTCCATGCACCAGCTCTGTCCCCCGAGCCTCCAGGTCCTGTACTGACAGGTGAATCGTCCACAATCTGGGAAAAGGCATCTATGTAGTTTCGAGACAATGCTGGCAAGCTCTGGGCCATCCTGCTGCACACAACACGGAAGAAAAGAGTAAGCCCCTGTGTCCCTGGCCCTTCCTAGCTGGCAGGCTGGTGTGACTCCAGGCCCTCCGGCACCATTGGAATGTGCCCTCCTTGTGCACAGCAACTGTGCCCACGCATGCATGCATAGATGTTATACAAAAAGGTGATCACTTTTCATGTGTTGTGGGTGACTTCTTTTTTTCTTTCTTTCTTTTCCTTTTCTCCCCTCTCTGTCCCTTTCCCTTCCTTCTACAGTTATTAACACAAGTGCAGCAAACACCGTTAAAGGCATGTCTCTTAAAGGCCCAGATGCACTGTGCTTCCTGCAGGAAGACCCCCAGCAGGGGCTGAGCTGGAGCTGAGGCATTTTGGCATTTTGATACCCTGCCATGTTGTCCTACTGAAGTCCGCATGTATGCGATAAATCTTATCTTCTTATGTAGTCAGTATGGTGAAAGACCCTTCTGCTACCATGACTGTCCCTGCCCTGGAGTATCTTGTCCCAGGACCTGCAGGGGGCGCCTTAGGTGACTTTGTAATGTCCTCACCCCAGTGTTCAGTGACATTTGAGGACTGCTTCTGTCCAACAAGAGAGGAGAGCATTTGTATTGCATTAGGACTCTATAAAGATCTACCTAAACTACAGGGAAGCTATAACAACTCTAGTCAGTACTTTAAAGCATGTGTCTAATATACTTTATCTTGTTAGATCCTCACCATGGCCTTTGAGACTGATATGATTGTTATTCAGGCTTTATAGATGAAGACACAGTCGTGTGCTGAATGGTGGTCCCCAAAAGGTGGGCCCAACACCCCCACCTCTGGAATTGAAAATGTTACTTTATTTGGAAAAAGGGGCTTTACAGACATAAGTTAGAGTTATAACATGAAGAGATCACCCTGGATTTTCCAATTGACCCTAACTCCAATCACAGGCACCTGAAAGGACACAGAGAGGAGAAGATGATATAAAGGTAAAGGCAGAGATCTGAGTGATGTGGATGCAAGCCCAGGAATGTCAGCCATCAGCAGACACCAGGAATAGGAAGAAACAAGAACTGGCTCTTCTCTAGAAAAGGTTTCTCCTCTAGAAAAGTTTCCCCTCTAGAAAAAGTCCTCCCCTAGAACAGTCATCTTCTAGAAAAGAGCCCTCTCTAGAAATAGTTCTCTAGAAACGGCTCCCCTCTAGAAGAGATTCTCCATTAGAAAAGGTCCTCCTTTAGATCCCCCTGAAGAAGCATGTCTTTGCTAACACCTTTATTTCTGACTTCTAGTCTCCAGAATCATGAGAGAATATCATTTCTGTTATTTTATGGCACCCAGTTTGTGATAACTTGCTATGGCAGCCTGAAGAAACTAATGCAGACACTGAGTCTTAGAGGGCTCAGATGGTGGGTGGGTTTCCTCAACACCTCATGCTCTGCCTTGTGCCTCAGTGCCCTGGATGTTTAGGGAAGCAGTGGGACCAGTATTAACCTGGAGCCCAGAAAAGGGAGCACTCCAGTCTCCTCTGGGGATGACTGCGGGCTTCTCCTGGCACAGTGATCTCTGGGGAGACCCAGCTTACCCAGGTCTGAATTGTGCCCAGAGGCTGCATTTCTTCTGGGCTTCAGAAGAAGAGATAGATCTTCCAGCATCACTAGAATTCCATTTCTTCCTCCCCTCCAGAACCTTCCATGTTATTTGGTGAAAAGGCAAGTCCTGTCTGCAGCTGCCTAATAGGAGGGAAAATATCAGTCTCCCTGTAGTGAGACACTGAGCCCGAGGCAGTGGCTAGTCCACCTATTTGTCCTGCAAGACACTCCTGCCCGCCATTTATTCAGCACCTACTATGTGCTGGACCCAGTGCCCAGTCTTCACCTGCAAAACCTCTGCTCAATGAAGGATGTGATTATTGCTCCCATTTCACAGATGAGATAACAGTGCTGACTAGATTCTGCAAACGAGTTGATGCATGGAGTGTCTCTTCCGGAGACCATGATTCAATAGCCTGTCTTCCCCAAAACGGTTTTATTATTAAAAAAAATACTTAGCATATTCCACTTAGAATAGTAGATATTTCATATCTTTTGCTTATTACAATGCACCGTGCTAAGCATCCATTATTTAACTGTGCGCTGGGTGTAATCATTCTTCAGGTACTGGTATGCCAGCAATAATTTACATCCTGTGTGAGAAGTCGGGATGTATCCTCTACCTACACAGAAAGAGCTGACAGTGGGACAGAATATAATTGTTCCAAAAAGCCACACTTGATAGCTAATGAATGAGCAGGTGAGGATTAAAGATGGGGAGATTCACCAGCATTTGTGAGAGGTAAACCAACAATTAGAGGAAGAATGTGTTCTGTTGGCTGTCAGGGAAGATTTTTACTATGCAGAAGGGAAAAGATGATTTAGACTCCAGGGTAACACAGTGTCTGCTGCGGGTATAGGAGGAAACCCACACTCGTGTGTGTTTGAAGATACATTTTTAGGAAAACTTAGAAGAATTTCCTCTAGTGCCTGTAAGATTTCAGAAAGATCTGGCTGTGCTTGTCCGTGCATTTATTCAATGAGCCCGTTGAGAACAGGCACTGAGTGCTGGTGCTGCAGCTAGGAAGCCTCACATCAAGATCAGCTTGCTTGGCTCAGAGTGGCCCTGGCCTGGTCTTGGACACCAAGGCCCCATGGAACCTGCTTTCTGGGTGCTCTTTCTAGAAAGTGAACGATTGTGACGATAACAGGCATTGCTACTCGTCTTCTAGGATTTGCAGTATCACCTGTTAGCGCCATGCTGACATGAGGAGGTGACAGTACTATCTTTATTTTACCCAGCAGGGTGCCGGGGCTCAGAAGATGAAGTATACACCTGGACTCACAGGTTGGGGTGGGGGCGCCATCTGCCTGACGCTGCCTCTGGGGCCTCCCTTTAGCTTGACTTTCTGTGCTCTGCAAACCATGAATATTTTCTGACTAAAGAGAGTTAAACTGCCTGAGAAATTTAAATCTACTCTGATTTGATATTCTATATATTTCTATATATCATAGTTGGAGAGAGAGAGAGAGAGGAGTGTGAGAACCGTGGGGATTGTGCCAGGGTCGGGGCTCAACTGTCCATTGCTGGTGAGGGCCCACGGGGCGGCCTCCTGTGCTGATGGCTGCAGGAGCTGCTGTTGTCTTGACTTCATGTTTCAAAGTTCCCAAAGTCAGATCCACAGGTGCTGGCAAGGCTGGAGTTCAGGCTTCGGTCGACATCGCCTGCCCAGGCAAAATCAAGGGACACCCGGACCTTCCTGCCTCCTCTGGCTGGGACATGGCATTTTTCAGCAATTGGGGTGTTTGCTTGACTTTCAATGAGAATTTTATTCATGGAGTGGATTTCTCCTGTCAAATGGGGCCCTGATTAGCCTCCGCAGGCTAAGGCAACTGACCTCCACTTGCTTTTTCTTTTTTACTCTTGTGTTGGACCCTTCCCCTCCCTGTGGGTTTCAGAGATGAGCTGGGGCGCTGCAGGGACTGGTCACAACTGATGGTCACTGGTGTGATCCAGGTCTACGCGAGCCCAGGCCTCACCCTGTGGCCGCTCTGCAGCCTGCGTGCCCTGGCCTCAAGATTAAAAGTCCTGTTTTAGAAACTGATGCTTCAAAAGTCTGACTGTCTCCCACCCCTCCCTGGGTCAGACCTGGTCCCAGGTTCTTACGCATCCTTTAGACACTGCCTTTCTGGACATGTTCAGCTCTTGACCCTGATGCTGGGTGGGAGTCCTTATTTATCTGGGGCCAGTTGCTTATCAACCTTCTTTTAAAAAAAAAAAAAAATGGTTACTTTTGCAATTTCAGGCTTACAGAAAAGTTTTGAAAATTCCTAGTTTTTGCATCAGGCTCCCTAACTGTTAACCTTTTGCCAGCTTTTATCCACTTGCTCTGGCCCTCTCTGCCTCTTTCTTTGCACACACATACACACATACACACATACACACACACACTATAAATTGGTGCATACGTGCATTTTGGCAGTTCTGAACCATTTGAAAATCAATTGCAGAGAAGGTATTTTTTTACCCCTAAATACTTTAGTATGTACTTCCTGAAAATAAGGCTGTTCACTTCCATAACTACGGGAGTCAGAAAATAAACAAAAATCAGGAAGTGATACCAATACTATGCTATTATCTAATCCACTGAGTTTACTCTGATTTGGCTGATTGTCCTAATAATGTCCTTGATGGCGAAGGAAAAGCCCCAGCTACTTGTTGCCTGTAGTTCCTGCATATTTTGGCCTCTCTTTATGCGGGGCATTTCCTTGGGCTTCCTTTGTGTTCATGACATGGACTTTTTTGGACAGAAATACCACCTTGTTCTTCTGTGGGTGCTGTGGGGAGGCCCAGGACTTGGGTCTGTCACCCAAGTTCACAGGGCTGTCTTGGCTACACTGGTGTCTCTGGCTTCTCCATCCTGGAGTCACACTTTTCCTTTGTAATTGGTGAGTATCTTATGAGGAGATATTTCGAGACTTATGTATATACCCAGTTACTCATCAAATGTTCAAATTTTTGTTTTAACTTTGGTTGCTGAAGTTGGTTACTTTTTTATTTTTAAGGTTGTCTGTCTAAAGGTATTTTGCCTAAATCTGTTGTTCCTTCTACATTACCTTATTGTTTTGTTACTCTAAGGAAGAGTTTTCCCTTCTTTTCCATCTATTCATTTACCTCAGTGCAAAGTGTGGAATTTTATTTCCTTCAATGACATAGGATTCTTTTCTGGCATTATTCATTTTGATGTTAAAATGGTCCCAGATTTGGCCAGTGGGAGTCCTTTCAGACTAACTCCTTTGTTCTTCTGGCATCTGCCCATTCTCTGAGCATTTACTTCCTTTTTGGCACAAGATGGTCCAGGCTCATCTTGTATTTTCCCTTTGCAGACAGGGAATCAGCCATTTCTTCAAGGGACCCTGTATTCTTTCAGTGGAGAATGTATATGGAAATAAAAATGTGGGTGCTAGACATGGGGTGTCATGGCTTCTAGCCCCTCTGTGTACACATATTTATGTGCACATAGCTCTTTCTCTGCTCTTTCTTTTTTTCTTCCCTTCCTTCCTCCCTCTGACTTTTTTTTTTTTTTCAAAATCCTGAGTTCATACTTACACCTCCAATTCCACTTCAGCCCTGTAGGATTTATTTGCTCCTCCCTCTCTGTCCAATTTTGTAACTCTATTCTTAAACAATGAGAAACCTGACTCCAATTGTTTACGGTATATTTATTTGTTTGTTTGATTATCAGCTACCTAATATTTTTGTCAGCTATTTCAATTCATTGTAAAATTAATTTTAATTACACAGATAATATAGGAACACATTTCTGGGAAAAAGATTTAAATACAAGGACATTTTGCTTCCCACCATACCCATCCCCCAATCTAACCACCATTATTAATTTGCTGTGACTCCAGATTTCCTATGCAGCTATACACCCACATAAATTAGAATTGTGATGTTTCAAGTTATCTTTATATAAATGGTTTTATGGTCTACACGTCAATTGCCAATTTGCTTGTTTAAAAAAAATAAAAACACTTGGAGATTTTGCGTGTCAGTACGTATTGATTCACTTCATTATAGCTCAATTTAAGATGCTGAACTGTAAGGGTGTGTCTGAATATTGTATTAGCAGGCCCAGTCTATGGTCTGTCATGAAGTTCTTAAGAAGAATGCACAGCCGTCTCATGTACAAGTATTTTTCTAAAGTTGCTCCATAAAAGTGGGATTGTAGAACCTTAGGACATTCATATTTTGAGTTAAATAAATAAATATTTGAAACAAATTCTAAAATGGCTGAACTAAAGTGCAGATGGATGAACTAAAGTGTGTTCAACTGCAGTGAAGCTGGGGTCACCATGGGGGACTCCACAGGGGATGACCCCTGATCCTTGGTCAAAAGCAGGGAGCATCCTTCCAAAGCTGCAGGCATCTTGAAGCCTCAGGGACCCCATCTAGCCATTGATCAGGGAAGGTGGGTGGCTGGGAAGACATATATGGGGCGCCTTTTAAGATTTTATAGTATAAACACAATTGGTTGTAATCTGTTTCTTTTTTCTTTTTTTTTTTTAGATTTATCTATTTATGCATACAAGAACTAGGATATAGGCCAGAGGTATGGGAGGTAAGAGGATTCACCAGAGATAGAGTGGGGAGCAGAACAGAAGGATCAACTGAAATACACTGCTGAGGGGAGCAGCGGGCGAGTCAGGAGAGGTCTGCTGCACCATGTGGGTCAGCTCCCTGGCCGGGCATTGAACTCAGGCTGTAGTGACAGCGCTGAGACTTAACCCCTACACCACTAGGGAAACCCTTATTCTCACATATTTTATGCACATATAACAAAATCATACAGAGCATTTACTTGGGTGCTTTATATTGTGAGTGTTTCCAATGCTATTAACTTTTCTTTATAAGATTCTAAATGACTGTATAATCTCTCATCACATGGACAGATCATCATTTTGGCAACCCTCCATAGCTGGATTTAGGCTAATCTTATATTGTCATTGTTACAAATAAAGTTTCAAATAATATCCTTGAATGCAAATATTTAACTATATCACTGAGTCTTTCCTTGGAATACAGACCTAATAATGGAATAAATCATGGGTCAAAAATTAGCTACATGTTAAGTTCAATTCTACTGTAAAAAAGTGGCAGCTGCCAGGCGGGGTGAGTGTAAGCAGATGGGGAAGCAGAGTTGGCCAGGTGAAGTCCGCTTCCTAAGGTCACAGAGAGGGGATCCAGCTCCCGTTCCTATCTCTCGATGAACATGAGTCAGCTGCTCCCCCATATCAGCTGCACATGCCTGACCTTGGCAAGGGAGACATCCCTAAGGATGGTATCCTGTGTCAGGAGGATATGCTTCTGCCCCCATCACCTCTGCTTCTGTCATCTGAGAGGACTTATCCCATATGCAGGTGGCAGGATGGTCACCCCTGTAATAGCAGCTTCTAGGGCTCACCTCCCTCTGACCCAGCAAAGTTCAAGGCATTATATGATATGGGATATGATGCCTGATATGGGGGTCATTGTGATATGGGGCCTGGTGTGCACAGCACAGGCCAGGGCTGAGCAGACAGATGAGATAGTGACTAAGGCAAAAGTCCCACTGACTTGTTTAAAGTGATGTTTGTAAATGGGTAATGGTTAAAATCCTGGCTGAACTAATAGCATGGATTAGTGTATGCTGGTAGCAAGCATGGAATTGTAGTAAGTTCCAGCTAAGCAAATTGGGAGTGTGGTTTCTGTAACTGTAGTGGAGAAAATTAACAAGGGACAAATGAAAGTGCTATGCTTGTCCATGTAAATAAGGTAAGGGTTGAGACTCCCTGGTGGCCTAGAGGTTAAGTCTCAGCACTGTCACCACTACAGCCTGAATTTGATCTCTGGCCTAGGAGCTAACCCACATGGCACAGCAGACCTCTTCTGTCTCCCTGCTACTCCCCTCAGCAGTGTATTTCAGTAGATCTGCCTGTTCTGCTCCCCACTGTGTCTCTGGTGAATCCTTTCACCCCCTGCACCTGTGGCCTGCAGCCCAGTTCTTTTATAAAAAAAGAAACTTTATAAAAAATAAATAAGATAAGAATAACTTATAATGTCCATAGCCATATAGCTATAGATATAACAATATGAACATTCTTTTCTTGAAGGTTTCAGAGAGGGTAGGTTAGGAGGGCTTTCTGGAGGAGGCAAATTTTAAGTGAAGACTTGAAAAGCAGAGTTGTCATGTATGGAAGAAACTACTGACTGCCAACTAGATAAATAAGTAAGACATTTCTAGAGTGTGGTGTAAAAAGTCCTGGGTTAAATGAAATCGCCCATGTGATTACCTATGTGAATTAATCCTTTGAATATTGTTCTGCTTGGAGTCAAATCAAGGTGGCACCCCCTCCAGATCATGTAATGGGAGGTGGGGCCTGTGGGTCCACTGGACCTCACAGGTTTATGGAATATCTCAATATAGCCCAAATTCCCTGAGAATCAAAATTACTACCTTAATGATTCTGATTCAGTGAGTTGGAATGACACCTGGGAATATGTATTTTAGTAAGTTTTCCAGAAGTTTCCTAGTATTAGTTTGGGAAATAGTGGCTAGCTAATGCATGAACTTTTGATCAAAGTTTTTCAAATGTTAAAGATCATAAGATCTCTTTGGGTTCTTGTTGAGTCACAGATTCTGAAACTGTCTGTTTGGCTGGGGTCTGGCATTTTGCTTTTCCCATAGTGCCCTGGGATGCTGACTCTGCCCCTCTAAGGACCACATGTTGTAAAGCAAGAATGTAGACCAGGAATCACAAACAGGTGGGCCTTGAGCTATACATAGTCACATACATGTTTATTCTTTTCAAATGTCTTGTTGCCCATATAAAATAAATGGAAGACTTCTACCTCTTACTATGATAAAGTAACTAGCACCAAACTGGTTCTCTTGCTATAAATAACATATTATTTGGACAATTATACTATTAGATGCAATGTATGACAAATATATTCAAACAATACAAAATAGCTAACAGGAAGCTAATGAGATGAGCTCCCTGGTCACTTAGCCCTTTGCCTGGAGGAACGTTATATTACAGCAGAGCTGTCTGGTGCTGAGCAGAGCATAGCAGTTCTGCTGAGCTGGGGACACAGAGGTCAGAATTTGGGTCACCTGAAGTATCTGAAATGTGGACATTGGAGCCTCAGAGAAAGGAGACTGTCATGGTTGGGGACCAGGTTGTCTGTCACCCAATGCTTGAAGAAGATCACCCAATGCTTACCAGAGTACAACTGCTGGGGGTTCAAATCAGAACAAAGAGATTAGGGGTTAAGTAGTGATGGTGTGAGAACAGTTTTGTAGGGGCTGGACTCTAAGCCATCTCAGAGTGAAGAGATCACTTTAGCATCTTGCTAACACCCCATACATCCTTTGGATCACCAGAAAACTTATGTCTTAGGTATAAGAACTACTCTAGAAATGCCTACAAAGTTGTAATGCAAACACAACAAGACACCCAGAGTAGAGGGTTTGGATGTTGAGTCTAAGTTAGAGGGACTTGGGAATACCTCAGATTTTTCATAGATTTGCATTAATGGATACATATGCACTGATATGCATTGATGTCATTGAGACAAACAAAACCAAACTGGCATAAGTTTTAGATGATCTCGTTCTAGTAGGCAATGAAACTGTCTACTAAACCATACACATACATTAAAGGAAGCTAACAGAATCCAGATTCTCTACAGCATATAACCTATGATGTACAGTATTCAGTCACTCTTTAGTGTCACATGACACTAAAGAGAAAAAGGAAAAGGAAAATATAATCCAGGAATAAGGAAAATGTAGTCAAGGACACTAAACAAGAGAAGACCCAGATGCTGTAAATCAAATACTTTTGAGCGGGTTTTCTAACTATATTCAAAGAATTAAAGGGAAAAATAGTGTCCATGAGAGAACAGAAAAAGTTTTTGAGCTGAAAATAACCAAATGGAAATTATAGAACTGAAAATTATAATAAGTGAATTAAAAAGTCATCAGACTTATAAGGAAATTGTAAATTGAATTTAATAGATGATTATAAATGGATGAACAAAGAGTGGCCTTGTTTACAGATGTATAGACATTTTTCATCAGAAATGCAGAAAGAAAAAGGATTTAAAGAAAATGAACAGAACTTCAGACACAAAATTAAAAATATTAAATTGTCTGATATCAGTTGCCAAAGGGTGAGAGTCCAGAAGAACATTTCAGAAAGTCTGTATTCTTAAAGCTATTTTAATGATAATTTTAAGATATTATTTGTCTTCTTACCCTCATTCTCTCATGGAGCTACAGTGAAATTTTCCAGAAGCTACATAATATTATATCATTACATATCGATACAGAAATATATGTGACTCTAGCTGCTATTTGTCATTAAGTCAGAAGCGCTTCTGTAAAAATATAAAATGATACTATTCTACTAAGGTTTCAAAATATTTTTTTGTATTAAGATTGTGATAACATGTAATAGCTGCTTCTTCCTCCTCCTTCTTACTCTTGTTTGTAAATAAGTTGATTATTAAATATCTTAAAGAATTTACCAGTTTTAATTTATAATACAGTAACTATAGCTGTGACTCACAAGACAAATGTTCTTTGGAGTTTTTGAGAATTTTAAATATGTGAGGGAATATTGAGACAAATATTGAGTATATTGAGAACACTGAGAAAAAATATTGAATACCTCTAGACTTACAGCATAGAATTGGATTCCCTGATGGAGAAGACAATGACAATGGAGCAGATAAAAAATTTAAGAAATAAAGAATTTACAAAATTAGATGATAGATGGTGTCTTAAAGGAAAAATGCAGCCAACCCCAGGCAAAATAAATATAAATCATAAGTAAAATTGCCCAAAACTAAAGCTATGAAAATCTTGAAAACAGTCAGATATTATACATCATCTGTAAGAAAAGAAAAATTAAGAATAACTGACCACTGACTTCTCATCTGAAACAATGGAGGGTAAGAGAAAATTGAATTACATTTTTCAAGTATAAAATAATCCTGTCAATCCAGATTTCTATATCCAGTGAAAATTATCTATGAGAATGAAATATATTTTCTAATAAACAAAAATTTGTATGATTTATTGTTAAGATGCATGCAATATGAAAAAGTGTTAAAAGATGTCATTTAGACTGAGTGGAAATTTAAATCAGCAAGTAAAATATTAAGGCACAAGAAATTGGAAATGAGTCTAAAATTATCTATGTATATTATTTTTATAATTTAAATTTACTTAAAATAAAACTGATTATTGAAAAGAAAAATGAAAACATTGTATAGTAGCATTTGACATACATGAAGAAGTAAAAGATAAGGCAGCAATTACAGAAAGGATATGAAAAGATAAATGGAATTAAACTGTTGCAAGATTATTTTCTTGCAACAGTGGGAAGTGTAAAGTGTCAGATGGGAAGTGTGAAATACAAAGAGATTTAATATTGACTCTAAATAGAGATTTATGCGTGCATGTTATTAGCTTTATATCTCCTACCAAAAATTAAAAGCTGTAACTAATAAGTCAATAGACAAAGTTAAATAGTGTCTTAAAATAGCTGACAAAACTAAAAAGAGTGCAGGACATGAGAAGCATGAAAATAAAAAACCAGACTGGATAAATGAAAGTCAATGAAAAGGTGGCATCATATCAGATGTAATTACATCAAATAATTACATAAAATGTAAATGTTAGAAGCATCTCAATTAAAAGACAAGGAAAAAAATTTTGACTGGAAAAAATGAGTAAGTATCAACTTTATGCTATTGATAGAGATGGAAAAGACATACTGTGCAAACAACAAGCATAAGAAAGTTGACCTGGCTACATGAGGATCAGATGAAGTTTATATCAAAACAAAGATTACTACAAGGGAGGAAGGGAGACATTAGGTAATGACAAACAGAATAATTCACTTTAGTATGAGAGAAAAAATTCTAAACATGTATGCCTTTCATCATAGATCATTAAAATTCATGGAGAAAAAATTAATAGAAATAAAGGTTGAGAGATAAATCCACAATCATAGATAAATATTAACATTTGTCTCTCAGTAATTGGTCAAAAGACACTAATTATTGATAATGAGATGAAGGTCAAGTTAACAACATCCAAAAACTTTACTTAATTGACATTTATCAAACTAAACCCAGTATCTAAGATATATTTTCTTTCAAATGCACATGGAAAATTATATTGTAGGACATAAAATCAATGTCACTAAAAGTTAAAATATTGCAGATTTATATACTTGTTTTCTGACCATAATGGGATAAAATTCAAAACCAATACAAATGCAATATCCAGAAAATCTCTGAGTATTTTGAAATAAAATAATTTTCTAAATAACTCATGAGTCAATGAAAACTACAAGATAAATTAAAACATGCTGATGCTAATGAACATGAAAACAGAGCATTTACAGTTTATGAGATGCAGCTAAACCAATACTTTGAACAAAAATGTTATTTTAATGTATATATTAGAAAGTTTCCATCTAACAGAGGTTAAAAAATAAAAGCAAAATAAGTCTATATACTAGAAGAAAAGAATCAATAACTAGGAAAAATACACACAGAGAAAATTAACAAAACAAAAGATTGATTATTTGAAAAGATTAATAAAAATTGATAAACCTCCAGCAGTAATAATTGATGAGAAATGAAATAGCCAAATTGCCAGTATCAAAAATGGAAATGGGGATATTAAAACACATCCTACAAAATATCAATCTCTACACAAAATATTAGAAATTATATATCCTAAAGAATAATAAGAACAATGAGATATAATAATAAAGAATATCATAAAAATAAGGAAATATGAATAACATGAATTTAACAGTTTAGATGAAATGAACCAATGCTTTTCAGACACAATTTTCTAAAACTTAATGAAGGGGAAATAAAAAATTGAACAAACCCAATAAATATTATAATAATTGAATTCATTATCAAACTCCTTCCCCAAAGAGTCACTATGAGTTCCTCACTGAATTCTCGCATTTATGAAAGCAATGACAATATTATGAAAACTTTTCCCAAAAATATAGGAAGAGGAACTATTTCCCCAAATGCTTTCTGAGGCCAGCATAACCTTCATATCAAAAGCTGACAGTGTCATTGGAAGGAAGAAATTATAAATTAATATCTTTTATGAACAAGCAAACCAAATTTCAAAAAAATTAGCAAATTGAATTTTGTACTATATAACTGGTATATCTAGGATTACATGATATTTCAACATTGGAAAATCAATTTAATGTAACACATTACTGAATAAGGTTGAAAAATCATATAATCATCTCAAAAGATGCAGAAAAATTTGTGGATTTTGTTGAGTCTTGTCAGCTCTTTGTGTGAAGATGTGGTACATATACACAATGGAATATTACTCAGCAATCAAAAAAAGATAAACACATGCAATTTGCAGCAACATGGATGGAGCTGGAAGGGATCATGCTCAGTGAAATAAGCCAGAAAGAAAAAGAAAAATACTGGATGGTCTCACTCATAGCAGGAATCTAGAAAACCTAAATAAGGGACCAGGAAAAAGAATAACTATAAGAAAGAAAAAATCAAAATCAACAAACAACTATGAACCAGAGTCACACTATGGGGAGGAGTTGCGGGTTGAGGTCAAAATAAGGGGGTTGCAATTGTATGGGGAATATAAAAATAAAATTAAAAAAATAAAGAAAATATAGCATAAAATTATAGCTAATGAATTTGATGTATATTAAATATTAGCTAGTGATCAAAAAAAAAAGATGCAGAAAAAGAGCTCAATAAAATCCAAAATCCATTCATGATAAGAAGGAAGCTTTTTCAACCTAGTGGTAGAATTTATGAAAATAGTATAGCAACCATCAGTCTTAGTGATTAAAGAAGGAATGCTTCCCCTTCAGATTCTGAACCAGACAAAGATGCTATTCTTGTCATATTTGTACTGGATGTCTCCTTGATCAGTCATCAGTCTAATAAGGCAAGAGAACCAAAAAAAAAAAAAAAAACCACACATATATAAAAGTATATATATGTATATATATAAAAGACTTTATTAACAAATTACATAGTTTTCTGCATAGAAAATCCTGAGAAACTTCTAAAAACTTACCACATTCAAAAATTAATTTAACAAGTCACAGAATAAAAGATGAATGTACAAAGTTAACTGAACTACATACAAGCAAAAAATATTTAGAAGATAAAATTTAAAAATGAATACCCAGCTTGGCAGTGATTGTAGTATGGTAACATACATACATACTCTAACTAAGCCAGTATTTATCTCAATAAAACAAAATACATAAAAATAAAGTACCTAGGCGTAAATTTAATGAAGGCTACCTAAAAGTTTTACATAGGAAGTTACAATACATTATTGAAAGAAATTAAAGATGATCTAAGTTAATTGAAAGACACATCCTCTTAATAGATTGGGAGATTAGAGTGTTGAAGTGTCCTTTTTTTCCCCCAGATTGATGTAGAGATTCAATAAAATGACAATCAAAGTCTCAGTGGCCTTTGCTTTTGTATAAATTTACAAAATTTTCCTAAAATGTATCTGAAAAGGCAAGGATCTTGATAAAAAAAAAAAGATTTTTAAAAAGAACAATTTGGGACCTCTTTGGTGGTGTATGGGGTTAAGTCTCAGGACTATCAGGCTTTCACTGCCTTGGGCTGAGTTTGATCTCAGGCCAGGGAGCAAACCCACATAGGGCACAACAGACCTCTCCTGTCTCTCCTGCACTTCCCTCAGCAGTGTATTTCAGCTGATCGGCCTGTTTTGCTTCTTTCTCTGGTATATCCTCTCACCATCTACATCTCTGGCCTACACCCCAGTTCTTCTATGCACAAATAAATAAATAAATCCTTAAAACCTTTCAAAAATCAGTTTGAACTGGGTCTTGGATTTGAACAAAAAGTCTGAAACTATAAAACTTCTTGTAGACAACAGAGGAGAAAACCCTTGTGATCTAGAGGTAGGCAAATATTTTCAAGATCACAAAAATATTAACTAAAGAAGAAAAATGACAAATTGTAGTTTGTCAGATTTAAATTGCCTTTCAAAAGACATTGAGGAGAAAATATCAAGCCATAGAATAGGAGCGATTATATGCAGTACATGTATCTGACAAAGGCTTGTGTCTAGATGATAGAAAGCTGCCTGACAACTCAGTAACTGCAAGGCAAACAAGTAATAAGAAATGGGCAAAAGATTTGAACAGACATTTCACAAAAGAAGATACAGAGATGACCAATGAATGATTGGAATCATGCTATGAGCATTAGTTGTCAGGAAAATGAAAATGTAAATGAAAAATCTTTTTATATCCAAAGGTCTAAAAATATGACAATATGTGCTAAATGGCTAAAATTTAAGACTGATAAAGCAAGCATTGGGAAGGATATTGAACAACTGGAATTGTCATACATTACTCACGAAGAAGAGGGTGGGAGTGTAGGGGAGTGTAAAATGGTGTAATCACCTTTGAAAACTGTTTGACAGGTTCTTATAGAATTAAACCTACCCTTCCCAAATGACTCAGCAATTCCACTGCTAGGTTTTATTTTTAACCCTATCCATTCAACATTTTATTCATATTTAATTGCAATTAATAAAATTAATAAAAATAAGTTAATTTGTTGCATATTATATGCAGTTGGATGCTGTAGAATGTTTTTTTAACTGCTAAAATTTTTATTCCCAATTAATTTATAACACCCAGCGCAATTTTTTTTATGTATCTGTATTCTTTACATTTTTCTTCATTGATCTGAACAATGCTAGGTTTTTATATAAGAGAAATGAAAACAAATGTCCATCAAAAGTCTTGTCCAGGGATGTTATAGCAGCTGTATTCATAATAGCTCAAATCTGGAAAGAATCCAAATAGGAATGAATAAGCAACCATGATGAATTTATGCAATGGAATACTACTCAGCCATGTAAAGGAATAAACTATTAATACCTTCATCACAAATAGATCTTACAGGCATTGTGCTGAGTAGAAGAACCTGAAAAGAAATAAAAAGATTCTGTATGATTCCGTTATATTAATTTACTTGTTTTCCTTATATATTAAATTCTAAAGCAGAACATTTGTAAGGATGGAAACCAGATCAATGGTTAACTGAAACAGTGTGTGGGAGGGAGGACATTAAAATAAAAAGGCAGGAGAGAACCTTCTAGGAAGGTTGAAATGTTCTATAACTTGATTGGGTTGGTGATCCTGTGGGTGTGAACTTTGGTCAAATCATTGTCCTGTGCATTTAAAATGTACAAATTTTATTATTATAAATTAGTCCTGTATAAATCAATTTTTAACATTGGGATAATTAACATAGAATTTTGAATTTCCATATTCTCTTGAAATCCTGGGTCAATAACCTCACATTGCACAACCAGGTGGAGCTAAGGTAAGGTCACCCCATACAGAGAACAAGAATCTATCTAAAGTTCCCACAGGTCCCCCTTCCTCCTTGCTCAGCTGTGCCATCTGCCACTTCGTGTCATCTTTCAAGAGCCTTTTGACCTCTGCTCATTTGTTCATTGATGTGTTCAGCCATCACTTATTTGTCAAATATGTTCTCAATTCTTTGGGCCAGCCCTTGTTTCTCCCCAAGATCAGCCCCTCTTCATTTGAGCAACAAAGTGAGTGCATTAAGTCCACTACATCTTAGGGGCCTCCCCCAAACTTAGCTGCCTTTGGTCTGGGCTGGGCTGCATATTTTGATTCCCTTGAATAAGGCAGAGAGACCAAGAAGGAGGGACTCAGGGTCCCTATCCTGTGACCGTCCCTGACTCCTGGATTTTGTCCCCAAGACCAGATTTGGGATGGAGGAGTATGTGCAGAAAACCCAATCAAGGCACATAAATCAGGGTCTGGAGTTAAAGAAAAGTGGGGTTTATGAAATGGATCGTTATTGCTGGACTTCAGCAGTATAAATCAATCAGTTGTAGCCAAAGTGTAAAGTGAATGGCTTTAAATCAGAACATTTTCTTTCGGAATTCCTGTGCTCGGCTCGCAAAGCTGCTGTAGGATCTGTAAGCTGCTACTGGAGCCCTGCAAATCCACTGCCTCCCCTATAAAGCCATTGAATGTTTTAACTAAATCTAATTCTTAAAATAATGATTTCTGAATCAAAACTTTGCTGGGAAGATTTACAGGCAAGTTTTATAAATCAGCAGTAAGATATATAACTCAGATAGTGAGAAGTGCAGATTTATAAATCCAACTTGTAAATCAGGAGAAAAAACATCATGTTTTACACTAAATAATATTTTTACAAATGGCACCTCATACATCATGCAATTGCCACAAATCTTTCACACGGGAGTCAGACTACATAATAGAAGGCTGAATCACAAAGGAGATGGAGGCCTGGGTGGTGGCGTTAGGGCGAGGACACGTGGGTCTGGAGAAACGCTCCCATGTCCCTCTCACCGGGGGAGGTGGGCAGGGGCTCTGGAGTCAGACGCTCACAGGTTCATGATTGCCCTTGGCAGCTGGAGGGCTGTGTGACGGGGGGTGAATTTTATCGCCCTCCTGGCCTCAGTGCACACATCTATCCCTCCTTTGCCAAAGATTGTTTTGAGGATTAAATGAGATAATAATTGTCAAGCAACTAGCTCAGTGTCTGGAAAATACTGAGTGATTAAAAATGTTCATTATTACCTATGGATCTATGATTAATATTTATCATCGCCAGCATCTTCAGTCTGCATCACTCCCCCGTTCTACGATAAAAGATCAGTTCTGGGGAGCAAGGGCGGTGATAGGGCTATTGACAACGGAGCCTGGTTTATGCTTCTCATCCCAGTTATGTCAAGCTGAACCACTGACCCAGTAGCTCCCAGCTTCTGGCTGCTAGAATTTCCAGAAAAAGGCTCCTGAAGAGCCTTTGTGAAACCTGACTTCAATGCAGAATTTAAATAAAAGTTAATGTTTTTAAAAAGCTTGTTACAGAAGTAATACATTTTTATTGCAGGATGTTTGGAAAATAATGAAAATCACCTATAGTCTTGCCACCCAGAGATAATCACTGATAACTTTTTGGTTATCCTCTTAAAGTCTTTTTCTATGCATATATTTACATACATACATTTTAAAAAAACAAAAAAAATGAGACCACAGCGTACAGGTTGTTTTGCAACTTTTCCCCCCATTAACTATATATTGTGAGCCTTTTCCAAAGTCACTAAATAGTTCTCAGTATGATTTTTTTATGATTGTGGATTATACTGCACCATAATTTATTTAACCAGTTCCATATTGTCAGACATTTATTTTGTTTTTAATTTTTTGCTATTATAAACAACCTTCCAGGGAACATCTTTTAAATAAATTTCTGCAGTTATTTATGATTATTTTCCAAGGATAAATTCCTAGAAGAGGGATCGCTGTGTAAACGGGCTATGCACATTTTTAAGAATTTTGCCAAGTTACCCTCTGGAAAGCTTGTATCACTTTAAGCTCATGCCAGCAACTATGGGTGCCCGTTCCCCCGCGCGAGACCATCTTTTTTCTTTTTTTTTAAACTGTCAATGTAATAGCTGAAAAATTGTGTTTCACTATTGTTTCAGTTTGCACATCTTTGACAGCTTGCAAAGTTAAACATTTTTCATATTTTTGCCTTTAGTACTTCTTTTGTGAATTTCCTAATCATGTCTTTTGTCCACATTGACATTTCTGAGCATTACGAATATTAACCCTTTGGTACCTGTGTTGTAATTTTTTCTTTTCTCAGTTTGTCATTTGCCCTTGCATTTTGCTTATGGCAGATTTTAATTTCTATGTGGGTAATTTGTAAATAGTATTTAAGACATGTTATGACCAAATACTTTCCTTTTTACCAGTCTAGCTCTGCCTAGAACTAATGCACAGAAAACGGAGCTCCTAGGGGTGGCTGTCCCAAAGGAAAGGTGGGCTTATCAAAAACTGAACAAGATTGGACAGAGCATCACAGATGACTACTATTTGCCAATAGATAGGTGACACATAATTTATAGTCTGAAACGCATTTGAGCATGGAATGGGCACCTGCCATGATAAGTATGTAAACAGAGATTGTCCTGCACGAGTGGAGACCCCTGTGTGTAGACCCCCAAGGAGAGACGTGACTCGGGCTTCGTGTCCAGCTGTGCTTGGTGCTCAGATGAGAGGGCTCAGGACTGGCCAGAGGTTCTGGAATCCTCAGCAGAAGCATCCTGATGGAATGATAAGGAAAGAAGCCAGATTGCCTGGGTTGAAGATTGAAAGGAGGTAGGGGCTTGGGCACAGCGTGTGGATACGCCTTTCTAAATCGGGCGTGCTCGGAAGGGCAGCAGGGAGATTGAAGGAGACCAATTTTAAGGATAGGAAACGAGAAGAAATTTGGAGGTTAGAATTGTGACTGTCCAAGGGACCCCTGAGAAAGTAGGATAAGGGGCCTAGGAAGGAGAGGTCCCTTTATTTGCAACCAGAGGCGCAGGGGTGGCGGCGCAGATGCAGGTGGGGGAGAGGGTGGGTGCTGGGAAGACGAGAGGCTCACATGTGACAGCCTCTCTCTTCCGCCCCCACCAACTAGAAGACAAGGCTGTTCACCAAGATGTAAGTTTGAGGACAGGAGGCTGAAATAGTTGCTGAGGCAAGAGGGTTGGGGGGTGGGTGGGGAGGGTGGCTGCATGAGATTGTGGGCAGCATGGGGCGCTGGCAAAGCATGAGAGCAGTCTCTGGAGCTCCTCTGTGATGAAGATGGCTAAAGAAAGGGCAGAGTCTCTGCAAAGCTGAGGCACGTTCAGCTGATCCTGTTGGGGGCTCTTGCAGCTACACCTTCACTCTCCAGGACCCTGAGACATCTGTACCTTTCCCATTCCCATAGCCTGGGCCTGACCTGTCCGTGGCTCAGAGTCCCTATATAATATGGTTTGGGGTGCACAGAGGGCCAGCTCCAGGGGCCCAAGGGGCCTCACTCCTAAATGAAGCAAGCATTCACATGAAGGAGGATCATGTGATCCTTTTTCAAAAAATTATTTTTGCATAGAAGAACTGAGGTGCAGGCCAGAGATGTTGGGGGGAGAGACGATTCATGAGAGACAGAGTGGGGCACAGAACAGATAGGTCCACTGAAATACACCCCTAAGGGGAGCAGCGGGCAAGACAGGAGAGGCCTGCTGTGATATAAGTGGGTCAGCTCCCTGGCTGGGGATTGAACTCAGGCTGTAGAGGTGATAGCATGAGTGCACTGAGACTTAACCCCTAAGCCACCAGGGAGGTCCCATGTGATCATTTTTTAAGCCCCCGTTTCAGTTTGAGGGGGCTGGTGAATGTGGGTGAGGTGGAAATTGCATAATTATCAACTCTGGCCTCATCTCCAGAAACAAGGCAGGGGCTGGGATCCAGTGCCTCCAGGCTCTGGCATGGGGCCTGCCCAGCCCTTAGCCACCTTCTGTGTGCGGAATGACTAGGGCCACCCTGCAGCCTACTGTGCACTGACCATTCCAATGGGTAGTTTGCCTTTTAAGAAATCCCAGTGAGAGTCCTCCCTGGTGGCGAAAGGGGTTAAGCGTCAGCATTATGAAGCTATCCACAGCCCCTGCAGCATGAGTTTGATCCCCAGCCAGGGAGGTAACCCCTATGGTGCAGCAGACCTCTCCTGTCTCCCTGATTCTCCCCTCAGCAATATATTTCAGTAGATCTGCCTGTTCTGCTCCCCACTCTGTCTCTAGTGAATCCTCTCACCCCCTCCACCTCTGGCCTGTGTCCCAGTTCTTGTATGCATAGATTAATAAATCTTTAAAAATAAATAAATAAATAAAAAGAAATCCCAGTGAACTATCACTGGCAGCTCTTGCACGGTCTCTTCTCGATGGACATTTGCTGAATGACTGAAAACTCTCAAATGAAGATGTTATGAAAGGAAGTTGTGAAGGGTTCAACTTAATTTTTTTATTTTTAAAGTTCTATTGGCATTCAAAGGATGACTCTTCTCTACAGGATCTGGGGCTACTGATTAGGAAGGATCTGATCTAATATCTAGGGGGTCTGTGAGCCCTAAGACTAGAGAGTGAACCCCTGGAGGAGGCATTGACCCTCCAGGTCTGGCTTCTGTGGGGTCCCATTGACCCCATGGGGACTTGCTCCACTAAAGCACAAGGGATTACAGCCGTCAAGACAACCCTGGGGCGGTTGTCTCCATAACAAACGTCACGTCACGTGAAGCTTCCCTTTCCCCCCTCAGAATGCCAACGTGATTATGCATCGAGCTGTTGCTATTTACAGAGCTCTTAGCACAGAGAGCATTACACAGCCAGTGACACAGAATTACAACCATCTAGACATATGGTTTGGATAAACAAAGCACAAAGCGCAAATTAACCATGGTTGATTGTAACTCCCGCTCTGTACTCCCCAGGGAGGGACTTCAGTGAAACTCCCAGTCGGAGAAAGCAATACATATCAGAAAGTATAGTACATACAGCACGGTTTAGACAAATGCTAAGCCTTATTTAATGCTTTTCATGGTGCCAGAACACAATGGCACCAACCTGTCTACAAAAAGTTACAGCTTTGCGCCAGTTTCCTGTAAATAGTAACAACTCCTACCATGGCTGTGGGCTCCAAGGCCGAGGCATTCTTTCATTTGTCATCACCCTGCTTCCACTTCCTGTGTCCCCAAAGGGCTGTTGCCTCTTGCATCTGGATGTCAGAGCTGCATGGAGTTGAACACAAGTAGCCTCCTCTGAGTAAGTGTCCTTCAACTTCCTCTGTGGTCCCTCCCCATGCTTGTCTGCAGCGGACCCCCCCTTTTCCTTCTTGGACAGTCAAGACTTGGGCTCATCCACCCACATGGGTGCCTCTAGGAGTGGCTGGTCCTATGTTTTGGCAGCAAAGGGTCCCCTCGTTTCCCAGATCTTATATTTCGTGAGAAATTCTTCTGGGACAGGAAACTTTCTGTGTGAGGTCCTTGGCCTCTTCATTGACACATGAACCTTATAAACTTTGTTTGACAACAAAGAGTATAATATTTGCTTTTCATAATACATGTGCATTGCTTTCCAAAGGAGAGAGCAAAATAAATAAATAACCAGAGTGAAAGGCTCCTGCTTGGCTTGAACACTGGACTGGAGTTTTTCAAAAAAGAAAAAAAAATCCACAAAATGCTTGGCTAAACATACACCTACAATTTTTTTTGTCTTAAGTGGCTTTTCAGATGTACATATATGTAATTCTCTCTCTCCCTCTCTCTCTCTCTCTTTCTCTCACAAACACACACACATTTTACAGAAATCAAAAATTGAGTCCAAGAACTAGGAACCTTTTGGGGAAGGACAAGCACACATGTCCCTAAAGATCCCGAGGCTCCGCCATGTGTCAGACCAACCTCAGAGGCTTAAGATCTTACTAGTTGATAAGCCTTTGAGGCCTGTTATTCTATTAGCTGACACTAATATCTTAAGTCCACACCAAGAACAAACTCTGCCGGCTGAGCTGAGCAGATTCACAACCTTCTGACTCGGATGTCCCGAGGGAGCGTGGCTTCCAGGAGAGGGAGGGGCCCTGAGTGTCTTCTGTCCTCTCCATGGAAATCCCCGATGTCAACCTGCAGAGCGGCTGGTCTCCTTGAGTCACAGGATCTCTGGGAGAACCAGTCAAGTGGTCTTGACGGCTCTCTTCTTCTGAAGGTCGGCCGGCAGCAGGAGTCTCTTCGACTCGGCTCCACAAGGGGATTTATTGACATGTCTCCTTGCTGTCATGTTCATGTCTCATTTCCAACCCTCTGAAGTGAACAAGAGAGACTACTGAATCACTCTATGTCAGGCTAACTTGGCCAAATAGAAATGGGGTGGGACAGGGGCCGTGAGTGCCAGGGCAAAGCTAATGGACTTACCGAGCCACTTACCTGGATTCAATAATTCAAATCAACTCCATTCAATTCAGCAAATATTTCCTGAATACCTCCTATGAGAGGAGTTCCTGACTGAGCCCTGGAGAAGATATAGAAAAGACAATTTTATTTTCTTTTGAATTTCTAGTCTTGAACTGGAATAATTCAGGGCAAGAGAAACCTGGTTGCAGAAAGAGAGTAATGAGTGGGACAGGAGGAGGAGACGAGGGAAGAACCAATACTGGTTAGCACTGGAGAGCGAGGAGTGGGGAACTTGGACATTCCTCCAGAGCTTCTAAGGTTTTTCCAATCTAGAAAGGTGACAAGGTGCGTATCAGGACTCCATCCTCTTTGTGTCTTTCCATCCCAAGAGTCAAATGAAAATATTTCCAGGCATATTGAAAAATAACATCTGGTCACATGCATTTGAGTAAGCCCTGCCTATTGTGGATTCTAGTATACACTGGATGTGTTTCATTTCGCTTTTATGTAAAACAGATTATATTAGCCTATAAAGAGATATTTTGCATTTAGGCTTATGTGACATTCAATAGTAACATGTTCCATATGCACTTACAGATGTATGTTCTGGAAATTTGTGGGAAATCTCTCAGAGACTCAAAGAATTGATGACAAGAATGAAGACCATAGTTCAAAAAAGTCTGGGACCCCAGGCATAGACAGTCCAGGCCAACTTGACCACAAATGCTATCTGGTCACTTCCTTCTCTCTTGAGGGCTGAGTTCTAACCTCCTTCCTGACTTCCCATCACTGTCATGCAAATTCAGAGGCCTGGGGAAGAGAGAGGCCAACTGCGCAGCATTGTGTCAAAGGAACAATTCTTAGCATTTTGGTTTACCGTCTTAATAAGACCCAACACAAAGAGGGAGGCAGATTCCCCAGAAGGAAATCAGGATGCCATTCTTAGAAATAAGGTGGAATGACATTGGGTGGCCCAGACACAGGAATCCTCCATCATTAATAGGACAAACACATGTAAATGCCAAGATAATTAAGTCATGGGCAGTAAAGAAAGGAATGCACTGGTTAGTGTTGGAGAGGAGAGTCATAAATAACCAACCAAAAAACAAGGAGGAAGGGAAAGTGCTAGAAGAGAGAAAGAAGTAGTTCCCAGAGAGACCCAAAGAGGGACTCTGGTTTCTGTTCCACATACTCTGCTAAGCTCATGAAATCACGGTGGGCCATGGGGACACACAACGTTTTTGAGGAATTTGTACCCCTGGCTTAGCCCGTGATTGATGCAGTCAGAAGCAATTTAACATAAGGAGAACTTCACCTTGAAGTGGAGTTATGGGATCTGTTCCTCTTTGGTTTTGGCTTGAAGATACTTGACCACCCACTCCTTGACAGTACTACAACTAAATAAAATGGTTCTGCAGGACATGTGTGCAACTGCACACATACACACACACACACACAACTTGCCCAGAAAAAAATCAGTGTCATATTAAATTTTTAAAAATCATTATTTTATTTTATGTATTTTTTACATCATTTTTCATTTTTGTACAATGTATGCATTTTCATCTTGGTTATAGTCCCCATGAAATTCCCACTACCCATTCACCTGTGAACCTTTACCATGGTCCCTTGTGCTCTTCCCACCCCTGTTTTGATCCTACTCCCTTCTCTCCTGCACTGCAGAATGTCTCTGGTTTCCACGTTGCTGCAAATCAAAAAAGATAAACTCATTCCATATTAAATTTAAACTCTCTGTGTCTTATCCATCTTTACAACCTCTGTGTCTGGGGTGGCACCTGACACAAAGTAGGCATGTGATAACTGTTGAATCAATAAAAAGAGTTGAGCATACACGCCCTTCACATCTTAGTCTTCTCTCAGTGGGGCCGAGGACTCGCCTACAAGTTGGCATTCTAACTGGTTCAGTTGTTAGTTTGTTCCTACGGAACTTCTTTCAGTGGGTTTTCCTCTTGTTTTCTGTAGTTGCCTCAATGGGAAGAGGTGTACTTTGACCCTCATGGAACTTTCTGTCCCAGAAGCATAGATATTTCTCTGTGTTCAACAAAATTTATCCCCTGACCTTCCAGGACAGAGTCAGACTGCATTTCCCAGTGTATTTTGCAATTAGGTGTGGCAACAAGAGTCCATTTTAGCCAATGGAAAGAAAGAGGAAGTGAAAAACATCATTTCCAGGTGGCCCATAAAACCTTCCTGCACAACCATTCTTCTCTCTTTCCTTTTCTGATAGCAGAATGGAGGAAGCTAAGATTCTAGCTACTTAGATCCACTAACCAATGGGATGATTTCAGTTTGAATTAACTGAAACTAAATAAAAAGGAGTGACAGAAATATCATAATTCATTTACCAGTGACTCTTCCCTTCCCCAGACCCAGTGAGATGAAAATAAAATGTAAAATCGAACTAAAGGATTCCCTAAGTCTGCCTTGTGCCTCAGAATTGAATGGGACCCAGGCCTAGAGGGACACAGAGACAGTGAGAGAACGTGGAACCCCACCTCATTTGGGGTCCCTCATCCTTTTCAATACCTCTTCACCACTCTTCCACATGGAGGCACTTTATCATCACAGACACTTTCACATTATAGACCCTGCCCTTGGCCTTTCCTTGCTGTGTGATCTCTCATTTAATGTCTCTGGACCTCAGTCCCCTCTTCTTAATGCTCTTAACTTAAGTAATCAGTTTCATATATATAGATAGATACATAGATAGATACATAGATAGATAGGGAGAGTCATTGTCTCTTAGATTTTTTCCTCTTCCCCCATTGTTATTTCATCTAAATATCCAGTTGTTCCAATGTTATTTGTTAACAAGGAAGTCTTTTCCAATATTGATTTGTCTTGGCCCTCTAGTTATATGTCCTTAGTGGCTACCATGTGGAACAGGGAAGGAAAGGCCATCTCAGCACCACAGAATGTTCTGTTGGTCAACACTGCTCCAGAAGAGGTGAACATCTCAAGAAGGAGAGAACCTGATTATGTTAGCAATATAGGAAAGAGACTCTTCCCCCATCATCACCACTGATTGGATGTGATAAGAAAAAATAAAACTTGTGTTGTGCCTTTAGGTGTGAGAGCTTATCATTCACCATAGTTAGTGACTCCTTTTTTGAAATAGGGGTCATATATTAAGATATTAATCATTCAGGTCATGTCTCTTTCTTCAGACAGTGGAGAACAAGTCCACTGAGAGAGCTGTCTTGTCCAAAACCAGAAAATCAGTGAATCTCTGGGATCCAGCATGTAAATATTAAAAACATGAAAGGAAGTACCAAGGCCTTCCTATCAGCTTTGAAGAACTGAAATGTTTAGAGCCTGAAGATTTGCATCACTAGCTCTTTCATTGCAGCCTCAGTGATGCACTGGTACTAACATAGTCCTCACATTCCTAATCTGCATGTAGAGAGTTCCCAATGTCTACAGTGTGTAGATGACCCAAAAGTGAGTTGAAAAATTAGCAATTTAGCCATGTTATCATCCCAGCATCTCAGACAGTGCAGACTGAAATTCCCAATGCAACATGCAATGTTATAAAACATCTCAGAACAGATTTTAAAGGCGATTTGAATATCACACTCCCTTTGTGAAAATCCTTTCATAATGCTTTTGTGGCATGTGGAGTAAATTTAGGTTCTTAGGAATGGCCTTCAGGACCTTCATCATCATCTTTCAGCACACATCCCTCACTTACCTGGCCACCATGCTCCAGCCCCACTGGATTTCTCTGTGTTCTGTCAAGTTACCTCACTGCCTTACTAGCTCCCAGCTTTGCCCACACTGGTCATCTGTTACTTCTTCTCCCTGCCTCTCCATCCCAGTCACACTGATTTTCACATGTTGAGCACTCCCTGATCATTTAGGTGTTTAGGTGTCCAGTCAAATGCCACCTCCTTAGAAAGTCTTCTTATGACCTGGCCTACTGTCCATCCCACTGCCCTGTATTGTTGTTCCTTTACCATGTTCCCGCCATCCATCCTCTTGCACAAAAATGGTGCCTTTGTAAGGCCCACTGTGTGCTCAGCTGCAGGAGTAGAGCAGGCTATACTACAAGGGTGTTGAATGCATTGCCTAAATATGCCAGCAGAGCAGACAAATGTTTAAGAATGATTTGATCACTAAACTTAAATTTTCACATAGTATGTAATTTATAATTAATTGAAGATCCTTGAGGATTTCATGATCTTCCTCTGAAGTTAATGGATATTCTTGAGCAAATTAACTATCTATACTGTAGATTCTACAACTAGAAAAAATTCACAACAATTATGCACCATCTTTTGTGGGGGGAATGTGTCGGTGGAGACAGCCATTCTCATGAGACAAGCTTAAGGCAACTGATTTTTGGACTAGGATATAGGGAGTAGCACCTTCTGAGTGTCACATTATGTATTTAAACTTTCAAAGGTAAGTAATTGCTTCATCACAAAAATATTAATATAACTTAATGATATAATTGCTCCCTCTAAAAAGCCTTATTAGATGATGCAGAAATTCCATGGGCTGATATTTGAGTTAAATTTCAATTACTAGATGGCACCTTCTCAGATATGGAGATGGAGGATGTATAAGCGCCAATGCATGTTTTATTCTCTGTTGCCCTCACAGTCATCCATGGGCCGATCCCATCTTGAATATTTTGCTTACACAGGGTTGGTTCATACAACACAGTGTCGTATTTTATTTTAGAATTCATGGAAGGGAGAGAATGATATTAGCATCTTTTTTCCATAAAGATCTCAACCCACATAAGAAAAATCCTTGTATTTTATAGATAAATTTCCAAACTATGCCCAATTATCCCTTAGAGTTTTAATTTTTTAAAGTTTCTGTTATCCTGTTATTTCTTGCATGCATGTAGAACTCTGATTGCATAGGGCTTTTTGTAGCACGTTCACAGACAGATACATTGAGTTTGACAACTATTTTCATTGCAGTCATTTTTTATGGTCACAAAGGGTGGCAGAAGATTCTGACTTTTGTGATATAAATTTTCATTTTTAAGGAAATTTAAGTTAAAATCTGACTCCTTTTAGAGAAAAATATTAGGAGCGAATAGTAATAGTGACATCATATGATTCAACAAAAATTCTGAATGTGGTATGGAAATGACTAATGTTTGGGAAACTGCTTTGCATACCCCACATTGTAAATGCCTTGGCCAAGTGAGAGAATTTATTTATTTCTGTATCATTGTTTGGAACCGGCTGACATGTTTTTTTTTTTTTTTTTTTTTTTGCCGTTTTCTTCTTTCCTTTCAAATTTTAAGCCCCTTATGTTTGATATAATCCCTGGTGAAGTGGGGATGGTTTATGGATGAACATGCAATGTCTGAGTGTCAAGTAGAAATAAAAACAAGTATTCAGGACACCATGCTGATGCATAGGACATAGGGTGACAATAACCTGTCAGCTCAGATGTTATGGACACCAAGTTCACTTCCTTTACTTGAGCTGGAATAAAGTTCAGACGGGCTCTTCCTAGAGCACCGTCTTCCTGCTTTCTTGATGAGCTCCGTCACTGCTACTTACCTCTTAAGGAGGGACCCAGCAGAGGAGAAGCCCTTTCTGGGGCCATGGCACCCCTAAAGCTGGTTCCTCTGGGCTGGTGTTACTTCCATCATTCACACCCTCATGGCTCCCAACTCTGTAGATGAATGGAGGGGGCGGTTAAGACACTGACTGTCTTAGTCACAATGACTGACCCAGGCCCCAGTTGCTCCATGGATGGGACCCATTTCCCTAACAAGAAGACATTTTAATTAACTAGTTAATTAATTAATTTAACAACTTTACTTTTATGTAGACCTGGGGTATAAGCCAGAGATGCAGGGGTGAGAGGATTCACCAGAGACAGAGTGGGGAACAGAACAGGCAGATCTACTGAAATACACTGCTGAGGGGAGCAGCGGGGAGACAGGACAGGTCTGCTGCGCCATGTGGGTAGCTCCTGTCTGGGGATAAAACTCAAGCCGTAGCAGTTATAGTGCTGAGACTTAACCACTCAGGCCACCAGGAAGGCCTGAGAAGACAGATTTTAAATGGATGGGTGATGGAGAGCTCTCAGAATGCCTCAGAAGATTGGAACGACCAAAAAGACATCCGAACTTTATCCCCGTTTGTCCAACCTCACAGGTCTAAAAATGAAGAGAACTAGTTAAGGCGGGTGACTTCTGCCCATTATCAGGGCCCTGGAGTGATGAGCAAACAGCTAAGCTCAGTTCAAGTGGATGGGTCCAAGCACAAGAGGGAGAAGGGAGGTGTAAGAAAAAAATAAAAAATAAACACCCTGGTGTACAAGGGGTTAAGACGCAGCACTATGAAGCAATCTGCAGCCACTGCAGCATGAGTTCAATCCTGGCCAGGGAGGTGACTCACATGGCTCAGTAGACCTCTCCTGTCCCACCTGCTGCTCCCCTCAGCAGTGTGTTTCAGTCAGTCTGCCTGTTGTGCTCCCCTCTCTGTCTCTGGTGAATCCTCTCACCTCCCTGCACCTCTGGCCTGCACCCCAGTTCTTGTGTGCATAAATAAATAAATCTTTAAAAAAATAAACACCCCCCCAACAATTGTCTGCAATTTGTTGCCTTTTCTCAAATTCTCAGCTCCCACAGAAAGCCTTTCTCTCAAGGGTTTGCTTCTCTCCTAGATTCCCTTTTAAAATAATCACATTAATATGGAAGTAACTGTCCTAACATTTCACGACGTTATCTCAAATTTTTCTTACACCATCTGTACGAGTGCTTCCTTTACCCCAAAAAATTACCAAGGAAAGTTCAAATAAAAAAAACAAAAATGGAGGGAAGTTTCAAAAGTTTTTTTTTTTTTTTTTTTCTGAGAAGACTTGCCTCCCTTACTCACAGGGACGCTTTTCTATCACCTCAAACTCCTCAGCCCAGAACCAAATTCATTGTTTTTCACTGAGAGCGACTCTCCCTGTATTCTCCTGTCTCTGTCGCTGGCTGCATTGTCTCCCAGGTGCTCTGTGTCCTGCTGCCCTTGCTCCCTGGCCAGCCAGCTCATACACAGCCCCAGCTCATCTCTAGAGAATCTTCACGTTTCTTCTCTCCTGCCTGGAACCACCCTGCTGGCTCCCAGTCTGGGCCTGGCTGTGCTTGTCCCTATTGCCCTTGGCTATCTAGCTCCACCATGCTTTTATGCTCCCCAAGACTTCATCCCACCCTACCCCTGATTTATTTATTTATGCATACAAGAACTGGGGTACAGGCCAGAGGTGCAGGGGGTTGAGAGGATCCACCAGAGACAGAGTGGGGAGCAGAACAGGAGGAATGACTGAAATACACTGCTGAGGGGAGCAGGGGGTGAGTCAGGAGAGGTCTGCTGCGCCATGTGGGTTGCTCCCTGGCTGGCTGGGGATCAAACTCCTGCTGCAGAGGCTGCGGACTACTTCATAGTGTGGTGCTTAACCCCTTGCGCCACCAGGGAGGCCCTGGATCCTGGCTCTTTCTGGTTCCTGTGGGAGCTTGGAGAGCCATTCCTCACCTCCTTTTCTGCCTCTCTGCCCTGCTGCCCATCACTGTTCCACCTGCTGAGATCCCAGGCTGGTATGCCTGTACCACTCCTATCCATGTTTATTCTGATGCTGATGTAGTAGGTCATACCTCAACTATAAGTTGCCTGAGAACTAGAAATATACCTCCCTCATCTCTATGTACCTCCATTATACATAGCACTTTAGTATACATAATTAACTGTGGAATAAATGATGAATGAGTGTTCCTAGTTAGATAGATAGATAGATAGATAGATAGATAGATAGATAGATAGATAGATAGATAATTGGTTGGATAGGTGAGTGGATGCACAAATGGATGGATGGATGGATGATGGATGGAAGGGTGGGTGGGTAGATGGATAAATGGATACATGGATGGGTGGGTGGGTGTGTGGGTGGATGGGATGGATGAATGGATAGATGAATTGACCAATGGAAAAATAGACAGACAGATAGATAGATAGATAGATAGATAGATAGATAGATAGATAGATAGATAGACAGATAGATGGATGGATAGGCAGATAGATGAACCATGTGCAGGAATTGTCTGAAGAATGAATCCTTAGTTTAGATCCTACTGAGTCTTTCTGTCAAGGACTCTTTGGACTATGAAAACAGGAACAATTATGATGTAAATGGACTTTGAAAATAGCAATAATTAGGTAATTAAAAATGTACTTCAGTTTCATTATGGTGTCCATAAAATTCCACCATCGAAAAACAAACTATTTTAACATATTTTACTTAATATAATTCATGTAATTGTGATTTTTATGTTCCACCTAGTTATGCAATTAAGGAGTACATGGCTATTTCTTACAATTAAACATTGCTAAAATCTGCCGCCAGTTCGAACAGAGTATGATATATTTAACAACTTTTTATGCTAAACACTAGCCACAGTTAACATTATATTCATTTAATTCCATTTTAATTAGTTGAATAATATTTTAAATGTGGATTTAGCCCTAGCTGGAATGGCATGTTACTTGAGGTTGCTTTCTTTCGAAATACGTATCAATAACTTGTTGATGTTTCTCACAGAAGACATGGTTGTGCATGTGGTGTGTGAGTTGAGAATAACGGCCTGGATTTTCTAGTGCTCCACCAACGCTTGTCACTCATCGGTTCAATCCTTTCTCAGGACACTCGGGTTCCAGAAACACCTGCCCACATTTCCTCTCTAAGAGTTAACCCAGGACGCTCTCAGAAAGTGTCCCAAGCCTTGCAGGAACCCAGCAACCAGGCTGAGGCCGAAGGAGGAGGGACCTCAGAGACTCCCATGTTCCAGGGTGCCTCTGCTTGGGGGAGGGGCTGACGGAACTTCTGGGCACTTGCCAAGATTCAGGTCTGTGGTTACTACAAAGAGGTAAGCCGTGCCCGCTGCCAGCTGGGCAACCCCCAGCCTCTCCCTTTATGGGT
This sequence comes from Talpa occidentalis, assembly GCF_014898055.3. Classification (NCBI taxonomy): domain Eukaryota; kingdom Metazoa; phylum Chordata; class Mammalia; order Eulipotyphla; family Talpidae; genus Talpa; species Talpa occidentalis. Next base: position 26,568,763 of record NW_023601754.1, on the reverse strand, counting down.
TCCTGACCTTCTTTTTCTACAAACCTTTTCCTTCAAACCAGGCCGGTGCTGCATGAAAGTAGAGCAGAGAGACCCATCTATCTTGCGGGGAGGGATTCCCTAAAGCACTTGAGCTGAGTTCCCAGAGATGAGTGAGTAGGGATTAACCAAGCGAAAAGGAGGAAGCAGATTTCAAGAAGGAAAACACATGCGCAGCAGTGATAATAGATGTAGAACTTTCCATTCCTGCTCTCCTTGTGGGTCCTGCTAGCCCAGGTCTATGCAGCCTCACTCTGCCTCGCAGCCAGGATGCCCTTGGCTCCCTGGCAGCCCTGCCCCTACCCCTGCTCTGACTGCCCTGGTGAGACTGTCACTCCAGGGTGACATTCTCAGGTGTGTCCACTCTCTTCCACCTCAGCCCTCCTTCCTCTGCCCGCCCCCGGCCCCCCCCACCTCAATGGAGTCCAACTCTTAGATGAAGTGTCCTTAAAGGGGTGTGCATTGCTGCTATCCCCAAACCAGGCCCCTGCTTTTTCTCTGTCCAGGCGAAGTCTGGACCTAACTGACCCTCCCTCTGTTCCCACACGGGAGCCCCACCGTCCACGGAGCTGCCATCCTGCCCAAGGTGGGGGAAGGAGAGGCGGCTGTTGTCACCTGCTATTGAGGACTCCATCCTCTTGGAGTCAGGGAGACCCTTGCTGTTCTCAGGTGACAGCACTGTTCACCCCGTCTGGCTGCCCAACACCTCTCTACTCCTGCTCTTGGGTGATTCAGGTACGTTCCATGGCTCAGCTCTGCTCACAAAAGGTCCATCGAACATGCCCCCATCCTGGGGATCATTCAGGTCTGAATGAGATGAGGCTTCTCAACCCACAGGACAATAATAACAACAATAATAAGGCTAATTGAATACTCCTCTGTGCTTACTACATTAATCATTTAATTTAGTTCCCAATCATGCATAAATGAAGCTCTCCTTACTACACCATTTAGGATGGGTGATGAGCCTGGTCCCCCAACCAAGCGAGAGACCCAGAATCAGAAGCCAGGTGAGCTGACATCAGAGCCTGTGAACCGAGCCGCCACTCCACCCTGCTGCTCTGGCAGGGAACCCGCAAACAGTAAGGGTCCGATAGGTATTGCTGCATCGAATCCCGGGGAAACTCCTCTTTCACTTTGCTCCTGTTGCTTTCACAATCTTGCTCTCCTGACTCAACACTCAGTTTAGAATATTAATTTCCAGCTAGTATTTTGCACCCAGCCTACTCAGTTTTATTGGCAAGCTGAGTTTCTGGCTTTCTACTTGCAATTGCTTAGGTCTCTGCCTTTTGGCTCTTGGATTCACTTGAACTCTGCCAGCAAGTTACCAGCGCCCTTGGATCCAGCATCTGGCAGTCTGAGGTCTGTCTCGAGGTCCCCAGCCACAGCATGCTGCTCATGGCGTTCTGGGCATTTGGGATCCTGCTGCCTTGCTAGCTCCAGGAGCAGCCTCCACCAGCGTATTGGTTCCCTCAGGCTGGCTGTACTCTGTCCCAACCGCTAGTCATCCTAACATCGTGGCATGCCTTGGTACTGAACAAATGGTCTGATGAGGGCTGCAGCAGTGCACAGGTCCAGCACGAAGCTGTGAGCTGTCAGGAGTTGTAGGAGGGGCTTGCCATGGCCACAGATTGGCACGGAAGAGCCATGGCTTGCCGTGGGCTATGCCTTTCCTTCCCCCACATAAAATGAGCCAGGACAGAATGCTTGTCAGGTGTGCTTCTGCCAGGCACAGTATTCTGACCATTTCTGATTCCCATCCCTGCCCTGAGAATACCCTCACTCCGCAGAAGAGGAGGGGAGACTCAAGTGTACAGTGGCCACATGTTTTTATCTGCCCAGAATCACTCTTTTCTTTGGAATAGAGCACCTTGCTTCTCCGTGCCATACCACTTTCCATATCAACAGTCTCAGTGGGCTGCATCCGAGCCCTTCCTTGCCAACAGACAGGCATGTGATGTAAGCTACCAACTGGACTCTCTTTTCTGGGAGCCTGAATGTTGAGGGGAGGGAGATGGAGATAGAAAATAATTGGATCTGGCTCATTCTGGCTGGGTGCCAGAAAAACAGCATCAATTCCTGCAGCCCAGATCCTGGGGCTGCCCAGCCCTCATCTTTTTTCAAGAGCCTTTCCCAGACTTAGTTTTGGTTCCCTATGTGACCCCAAACTTCCTTTCATTAACCAGAGTTGATTGCTGTTGTTTGAAGCCCGAGAACTCTATATGACAGAGAGATTTCCATCTATTCAATCATCCATCCTTCCATCCATCCATCCATCCATCCATCCATCCATCCATCCATCCACCCATCCATCTAGTGGAGAGTTTCCAAGCATCTTCTCTGTGCTGGGAGCTGAGAGAAGGACAGACCAGCAAGCACAGCCATTAATATAATCAGGCTCCTGATTTTAGGTTGAGGAACCCATCAGGGGTCACACACAGGACAATGGCATAACTTGAATGATGTGAACATAGGCGGCCTGTATTTTGCACTGTTTTAGAGCCCCGGGTGCTTTGTCCACATGTTGCTGAAGTTTCAGTCAAATTGATTGTTTCCTTCTCTACTGCACTGAACTGTAGCAAGAACAGTTCCAGTTATTTGAGACCATGAGAACATTTTTTTTTCTGAAATTCCTCCATCCAGTTGGCCAACACATCCTTTTCTAGGTGACTTTGTGAGACTCAATTTGCTGGGGTCAAAAAAAATTCCTAATTGGGAGTCAGGAGACTGGGCTCAATTTATGGATTTATCTCGAATTCCACTGTGAAATTAGACAGACATGGACTCCCCTGTGAGTCTCAGTTTCTCTTTATGTAAATTGAGAAAGTGTAGAGATGATCTCTACTTTGATATTTTATAAACATCTTCTGTCAAGATTAAGCCCTTGGAATGAAGAGGGAAAAAACCTGCTTCCCCTTGAGATTTGAAGATTTTGAACGGCATAAAAGGAGTTAAGCTTTGTAGCACTCTGTAACATTGATAAAAAAAAAAGTGTGTACTTTAATTTCTAATAAAAAAATCAAGCAGGTATGAATAGCAATAAAATTGCTCAAAAATTGTTCAAATTGAAGGGAAACAATTGGAAATGGATTTGGAAATATAATGTTTAGCTAAGCAAGCTATAATGTTCTGTTATTTTAATCAGCATTGTAAAGTAATTTAAATGATGCAGGAAGAGACTTTTATACTTTAATATATAATCACTCTTTTTTTCAATGCATTCATCAAAAGGCGTTTCGTGTTAATGATTCTATGGCTGACGACAGACACCAGCAATAATGGTCTCTTGCCGGCTCCTAGTTTATGTTTGGAGCTTTTTAGATTTGACTTTTTTCCAGCTTTCTCTACTAGTCTTAAAGGAAAATTCCTGTTCTTTGGGAAGAAAACTGGTGTTGCTAAATCTTTCAAAGATAAAAAAAAATTAAAAAGAGAATCTAGGACATTTTGTTGAAAACATTTCTTCTATCGTGCCAGGAAGTTAAAGCAGAACTCAGGGGGTTTCTGAACAAGTTACCTGCCTCCAGCCCCTTGAAATTCAAATCAATCAATCAATCATGAATGAATGAATGAGTTTCTTCTCCAAAAAGTGCTGAGATTTTCTAACTCTGTAACCCTCTTGTCTGTGTTAAATAATTGCTAACTGATAATTGAAGATTTTGCATGAAAAATGGCAAAGAAATAATCCTTCTTATTACTGAGTTTATGTCTACCATTATTAACTGACTTTTTTTGAAAGTAACTTTTAAAGAGTCACTTGAAATTTTCTTTCCATAGAAGATCTTTGGACCCATCAAGAGGAGACTATAGGAAAAAGAAAAAGTAATTCTCATTTCCTGAATGGTGATGGTAGAGCCACAAAGATTATGTTGCTATACCTTTCTTTTGGGACTCTGTCCTCTCCAAATAAAACAGGTTTTTGTTTTCACCTTCCTTGCTTCTTCCACATTGGTGCTTCTTCAGTAAGGATGATTTATCCCATCCATACATCCATCTATCCATCCATCCATCCATCCATCCATCCATCCATTCATCCATCCATCCATCACCCAATCTCTCCAAGAAAGAATGAAACATAGATGTGTCTTTAGAGCTCTCTGAACACTATATTTCCATATTGGAGAGTCTCTAGTTTAGTTACCTGGAAACATTTCTAGAAAAGGAGCCTAGTTTTTGTCAATTTGTATGAGACAGTGGTATCAGATTCAAACTGCTAACGAGCTGGGGAGATGTTGGTGGCTGGGTGAGAGTAGGGGCCCAGGCTGGGGGCCCAGGAGCCTTAGTTTGGGGTTGAATCTGCTCCAGTGGAGGGTCTAGCAGTCCTGCTCTGTGGGCACCCGCAGAGTGCCCACCTGCCTCTCTGTCCATCCGTTCATCCATCTGTCCGTCTGTTAGGGGGAAAAGGATGTCCTAAAGCTAATTCCATACAGGCTTTGTGGACTCCACCCCCACCCTAGGCCAAAGCCAAAGACACTGGGAACTCCAAATCCCATCACCACCAAAGGGAAGGTGGCCGGGACCTGAGGGTGGTGTTAAGCAGCCAGGTTGGTATAAAGCCAGACACGTGGGCTTTGGAGGGGTCCCCCATATTGGACAGGGAAAAACTGGAAAGCAGTGGCAGATAGCAGATTGGTGCTGCCTATTGGTGCAGTGGGCTAAACCTGGAGCTGCTTTGGGGGCAGGAAGGAGTAGAAGCTGAGGATGGCCCTGATGCGCTCCTGTCCTGAGTTCCAGGGGTCTTAATATTTGACTTTTAGTGCCCCTTTGGAGAAAAGAGATGGACCAAGGATTGGGGGAAGCAGTGACAGCTCAGAGTGAATGCAGAGATACATTAGTGTGTCCAGAACAAAGTCAAGAGTGGAGTCCCTGAAACTCCTTGAACCTTGGTTTTTGCCACCTGTAAATGGCAAATCTTAACAATTCTCAGGTCATGTACTTATTGTGAGCATTACAAGTATAAAACGTCATAACAAACCTGGTGAACAGCAGCTTCTCACCAAGGAGCAGCTGTGACAGTGCATCTGTGCTCAGGAGGAATCTCTAAGGAGGGACCAGAACCCTCCAAGGTACAGTGCTTTACTGTCTGCCTCCTGAACCCCACATCCAGGAAGGACTGCAGAACTCTTGAGCACTTGCAGGACCCCAAGCCCATCCTCCAAGCACCCCTCACATCAAGAGGAAGTCACACCACCCAGCTCCTCAACCCCTCACATTACTTGTTATTCCCTCCTGTGCAAATTGCTTACTGGGTCCCTGCTGGGTCAGTTTATCTCCTGGTGTTCTGGGGAGGGAGGGCTCTTGTCTCCCCTGAGGACTTGTGAATTGCTGGGAGAGAAGACACTGCTTCAGGCAGAGTTCTAAGGCCCCCAGCAGGCGTGGAGCAGGCTCCCAATCCTGCAAAGGGCAGGGAAGGCTAATCACCTGGAGGCCCCATCAGCAACTCAACTGGGAGAAGTTTTCCATTTACTAGTAATCAAATAATGTGTACTACAGCCTCAATAAGTCAACATTCTGTCTAAAAATAGCCTTCTACTCATGCTTGGGGTAAGTGTGGGGAAATACTGGCAGGAATGAAATTTGCTAGAATAGAGGCATCTAGTTGGCACATTTACTTTACACAATTTTGTTATCATATGCACTGACTTTAGAAATACTCCTCCTACTTAAGATGAGATTCCATCATAGAAGATTTCTGAAGATAATTTGGCAACATACACTCAAGGCCTTAAAAATGAATGGTGTTAGATCCACAATTCCACACCTGAGAATTTGTCCTAGGAAAATTATCATATACATGTTCACAAATGTTTAGCACAACAACAGCCATCTCCTGTCACATCAAATAGAAGAAATTGGAGTTTGTTAGCAGTCTAATAATGATTGAGTCAACAAGAAATCATAGTATGCACAAACAATAGGGTACCATTCTACCATTAAAATGCAGAAGAGCATAACTCTTTTCTAAATGGAAAAATGTTCAAGATGAAAAATGCTATAAAATAGAGTGAAATTAAAAAGGAATATATATATACACACATATATACATATATTTATGGGTGTATACACACATGCACATATGTATTTCATCTATTTATCTGTATGTGTATTCCATCCACCCATCCATCCATCCATCCATCCATCCACCCATCCATCCATCCATCCATCCATCCAACCATTCATCCATCTATCCACCCACCCACCTCTCTGTCCAGCCGTTCATCCATCTGTCCGTCTGTTAGGGGGAAAAGGATGTCCTAAAGCTAATTCCATACAGGCTTTGTGGACTCCACCCCCACCCCAGGCCAAAGCCAAAGACACTGGGAACTCCGAATCCCATCACCACCAAAGGGAAGGTGGCTGGGACCTGAGGGTGGGGTTAAGCAGCCAGGTTGGTATAAAGCCAGACACGTGGGCTTTGGAGGGGTCCCCCATTTTGGCTCCCCGCCAGCTCTCAGCGTCCTTCCAGCTCTGAGAGTGCCTTTGGGTTTCCAGGTCGGCGGATCGGGTAGGATGCATTAAAGACTTTATTTCCCTATTTTCTCCCTGAGTTGTACATTTTCCTTATTTCATTTTCCCTTGTAAATAAACCTTTTATTAACCTTTTGTGTGTGCCTGTAGTGGAGTATTAATAAGTCCCTTTCAAGCGCGCGGGTGAGGACCCACAGCCAGGCAACCCGTTCAATATCTGGGCAGCCCTATAACACATCCATCCATCCATCCACCACCCACTATCTAAAACACTATGGTATAGTAATTAGCTATTTCTAAATTGTTACTTTTTTATAAATTTAATCTGTAAAATCGTCTACATTAGCCTAACTTTTTTTTTTCCCTCAGATCATGAATTTATATTGGTCTTTGCATTTAGGAAAAAATGGCAATAGATGCTATTTCCAATTAAAAAAAAATGGATCTTGTGTAGTCTAATAGTTAATGTAATTTGATTTAAAAGAATTAATATCCAACTTAAAAAAAAAAATCACCAGCATGGTCTCCCAGGAAGGAAGCGGAAGTATTTGGAAGGAGAAGTAGCTGGGCTGGGCTGGGGAAGAACCGGGAGGGGGTGGGGGCATGGGAAGGGTGGTCCTCCTACAGGAAACTGACTGAATACAGCCCTCACTGTGGCCGCTCAGCTGAGCCACACTGTCCTAACCATAGTCAGAGACAGGAGGCCCTGGCTAAAGAGCTGTTCCTTTGGGTTCTAGCTTAACCATTTTTTGGTTAGTTTTTTCTATTAACTTTTGGATATGTCATTATTAAATTGTATTTCTTAGCTAAGAAAAATAACCCACTTCCCAAACACACTGGATTTTATTTTTGAGCAATTTGATCTTCTTTTTTTTTTTTTTTTAAAGATTTATTTATTCATTTATACAAGCACTGGGTACAGTCAAAAGCACGGGAGGGCGAGAGAATTGACCAGAGCCAGAGCAGTGAGCAGAGCAGGCAGAAGGACCAAGGTACCCTGCTGAGGGAAGCAGCGGGCGGCAGGAGAGGTCTGCACACCATGTGGGACCCTCGTGGGTGGCCGAGGATGGAACCAGCGCTGCAGAGGCCGCGGGAAGCTTCGCAACCCAGCGCTCAACCGCTGCACCACCGGGGAGCCCCCAATTTGGTATTCTTAATAAATAATGTATACAAACAATAAATACAGAGATACTTACTTGGAGGTATCCAAATGTTTTGAGCTTTGATTTTTTTCAGGTTTCCTTTCAGTTTTAGTTTTAACCTGGCTAGTAACCTCTGCCTGGAGATTCCTACTTTAAAGTAATTTTCTAATCCATCTCTGTATGTGTTCAGGGTGAGAGAGAAATGGAGCCATTTAAAAAATTAAAGAATTGCAATTTGTCCCAGGACTATTTGTGGAATAGCTCTATTACCTACTGACTTGAAATGCAACTTCATTTTATACTAAACTGTGTCCTTACCTGTATCAAGTAAATATTTAACACACACCTGTCACCTCCCTTGGGCAATATCAGATTCCTTTTTGAACTTTTCTCTGTTTAATTGATTTATCTTTTTTTCCCTGCTATCACACTGTTTTAATTATACTTACTTTAAAGTATAATTCATTATGGGGCATTTGAAAGTCCACTTTATGACTATTCTTTTTTTTTTTTTTTCATTCTCAATTTCTGCCAGTGGATTAGAAAATTTAACCTTAAAATCACTTTGTCAATTTTCTAACCAAACCAAACAAACTAACAAAATGACATCATGATAATAGCACTTGGTGTCCTGTCCAAGGAACACAGTGCATTTCTTCAATTATTTGACTGATAATTTATGCATCTTAGCATGATTATGTGCCAGATACATCATAGATTTTAAGTGCTTTATAGAGGTTACTTCATTTTATCCTGAGAAAATACTAAAAGGTGAAAACTATTGTCCTATATAAACTATATGGCACAGAAATGTTAAGCAACTTGCTTAGGTGCACACAGGTAACAAGTGCAGCTTGGAGGATGGTGATGCAGGCCATTAGAGGCATATTGTAGTGTACATGACTGGGCCTTAGTGGGTGCCACTGGCTGTGAGTGCCAAGGTTTTTCAGATAGTGTCTTTTTATCTTTCAGAACAGTCACCATCCAAGGGAGACTTGGCAGCATAACCATTGAGGGATGAAGAGAGTGAAGATGATGAGCTGGTTATTTGCTTTTAAAAGAAGCTGTACCCTCAAAATGGGGATGCAATGTGAATCTTGTTCAACACAGAGTTGCAGGCTACAGTCTCATAGCCTGGACTGGTCATATCACGTGTATAAGAAAGCCCGACACAGACTGGGATTCAGGAGAAAATGCTCAAAAGGGAGGCAGAGGACAATTAGAAAACACAAAAGTTCATGTGTCCATTGAGTTTCTCCCTTCTCTAAGCAACATAAGATCTCTGTGCCTCATAAAACCTGGGGAGAATCAGTAGTAGAGTCTGAACATAATTTTAGGGAAAGCCTGCCTGTTGGTCCATCCATGGGATGGCAGCGATGGACCAACAGACAGCAAGATACCACTGTCAACTGGTCTTTCTATGATCCCCATGGCTTTGCTTTACTGCTTCCCTCATTATCATGTCATCAGATGCTTAAAACGGTCAGTCAGCCTCCTAAATCCAATAGAAGGAATTGCACCACTTCCACCGCAGTGTTTTTGTGTCAACAGAGTTGACATGTTGTCTGTTTTTGGAAAAAGGGATCTACAGGCTGTGGGTTATAAAGATGGTGGAATACTATACAGCAATGAAAAGGAACTAAGTTGCCATCTAAATGGATATTGGGTGACAAAAAAGAGAAACAGGTTGCATTTCTATATTATTTATTTATATGTTTATATATGTCAATATACTTTTACAATTATTTCTACTAATATAACAAATAATTTTTCATGAGGAAAACATTTTTAAATGTATATAGTGAAGGATTATTAAAAGAATGGATTAGCTACAAGATAATGTGAGCTAGCATTCAGGTCTGAGCATGATAGAATAAAGACTACTGGACTTACTTTCCTCTACAAACAACTATAAAGTTGAAAACATTTCTGAAGCTTCTGTTTTCATAAAGTGCAGGTGTGCTCTAAATTAACCCAGTTTCTGCACGGGGAGGCACTTACACATATGCAAACATCAGAGTAATTCAGTTGTAACCCATGCATTAATCCACATAATGCAATGATTATGTGCATTATTTTTTTGTTTCCTGTGTCTTTTTGGTTAAACAGAGCATACTGAGTATTTGTTTTCTCTCTTCCACTGGCTTTTTAGCTCTTTGGTTTATTATTTGGTTTATTATTTGATCTAGGGATTATATAATGTATTCCTACCTAATTAGAGTCTACGTTGATAAAATATCATGCCACTTCACATTCAATGAAGAACCTTCCAATATCACACTTCTATTTAACTCTCTTGTGTTATTGTGGTCAAATATAGACTTTTATATGTTTTAAACCCAACACATTGCTATTCTTTTTAACAGTTAAATGTTTTGAAAATAAGTTATAAAAGGAGAAAGATGTCTCTTATATTGGCATTTTTTCTTCACTTTTATTTTTTCATGTGGACTAAGTTGCTATTTGGTAGCATTAACCTTCAGTCAAATTTTATTGTTTGGGTGGGGAAAAGACTTGCTGAATATGCCTTTATTTTGTCTTCATTTCCAAGGATATTATCATTATATACAGGCTTCTTATTTTATGATATTTTATTCCAGCATTTTAAATATGTCATTTCTTTGTACTATAGCTTGCAATATTTCTGATGAGAAATTAGCAATACTCACCTTTGTTATTGTGTATATAAAATAATATTTTATCTTTGACTGTTCTTGCATTTATTCTGCTTGCAACTTTTTCATTCTTGGCTCTCTTAGTTTCTTGGATATTCTTCAAACTTGGAAATTTTTTAGTAATATTTTTTCCAAATAACCTTTTTCTGTCCCAATCTTACCACTTTCTGATACTTTAGTTATGATGTTAAACCACTCGACTAAACTACTTTGTTCTCTATTAATTTTTTAGATTGCTCTTTATATTTCGGTTGGAGTAGCTTCTACTGACTTGTCTTCAATTTCACTGACTTTTCTTCTGCATTGTTCAGTATGCCATTAATCTCATGTGCTGAAATTTTTAATTCAGATGTTTTTCTGTTCTGAATTTTCACTTTTTAACAGTTTTTCTCTGCTGAGATTTCCCATTTCTTCACTCATTCCATATCCCAAATTTCTTTGAAGTCCTTAACATATTTATAATAGCTGTTATAAAGTCCTTATTTCCTTAAGTCTGTAACTGCCATATTAGAGTCTATTTTTATAATAAAGTGTTTTTTTTTCTGTTATAAGCCAAATTTTCCTTTCTTGCACATCTAGTAACTTTGTGTGTTAGATATTATGAATGTGCCATAATTGTGAATACACTTTGCCATCTTCCTCTAGTAAGTGTTGAGATTTTTCTATCGTTAACTTATTAGGAGTTCAGTTTGATAAGTCACTTTAGGTTTTTGGATGGAAGTAGAGTCATCCTGTCCTACTCTGAAGATTTGGACTTTGTAGGCTCTTAATTGAATCCCTGTATTTTGGAAGGGTTTCTCTATCTTGGCTGGAGTTCCTAGAACTCTAGAAACTGCGAGTGCTAGATGTCACCTAGAATTTCTGTTTAGTTCCTAGTCTCTCCTGTAGCTCCCCTAAATCTGGTCTTGCAAAATTATACCATGTGCATGCAAAGCTTAGAATTCAGTCAAAATTTCAAGGCAGGTTTCTTGGGTTCTTTGTGAAATTCTTTTCTTTTTAGTATCCTGTCTTGTCAGCCATCTCAGCTGTTCTAAACTTGAGCCTAATTAAAAGGCAGGTATAATCAGACTCAGTAGATAAGGTAAGATCTAATTCTATGTTGTAAAACATTGAAGGTATAAAGATTTTGTAATATAAATTATCTAGAAAAGAAATGATGCTCAGAATACACAAGGAGCTTTTATGCCTCTCAATAATTAGAAGACAAATCAATAAAAAAGTGAAGCAAAAATGTGAACAAATATTTCACAAAGGAAGATTTGGGAATGACCAATAAGCTTTTGAAAAATCAATTAATGTCAGTATTTATGAGGGAAATGCAAATTAAAGTCATATTTGGAGAACTATACATACACAATAGAAAAACTCACTAGAATTCTTAAAATTTAAAGGCTGTCAAAGTTAAATATTGATGAGGACATTGAACGAGCGTAATGCAGAACTCTCAAATATTATTGATTAAGTGTGAAATGGTACAACCACTCTAGAAAACAATTTGGTAGTTTCTCATAGAATTAGGCATACACCTATACTATGACCCAGCAGTACCACGTTGAGTCACTTCTCAAGAGGAATCAAAACAGATAACCACAAAGATTTGCACCACAATAGTCACAACTATCTTCATAATTGCTGAAAACTGGAAGCAACCCAAGTGTCCATCAAAAGTAAAACCGATTGAAAAATGTGTTAAGAGTCCTACAATAGCACACAACTCAGCAAAAATGAATAAACTATCGGTGACCATGACAAACAGAGAAATGTGACAGAAGCCAGATATAGAGTTCATTTTGTAGGCGTTCCCTTGGATTAATGGCACAGACTGGCTAGAAGCGCAAAGAAACTTTCGGGGGGTGATGAAAATATTCTATATTCCCAAGGGCATGTGGATTTCACATGTGTGTGCATTTACCGAAACCCATCCATTACTATACTTATGTCCATTTTATTGTTTGCAAATTTTATCTTTATTAAAAAGAAAACAATTTGAGCCTAAGGGGAAAATGGTCTTAGGGACTCTGGGAGGAGAGGCTAGTAATTCAATATATATACACAGAGTGGCCTGGCTGGACTTATACTTCCAAAGTGCCCAGAGCTGACTCAATCCAACCACCTGCCAGCTCCCTTCTCAGGAATTTTTCACCCCTGCTCCAGAGCTAGCCTTCTTCCTTGATCCCCATGAGAGGATATTTCAAACCATCGCTCCCTCTGATTTCCTCTTGGCATCACTCTCTTTGGTCATCCCTCCTCAGGGGCTGGGATCAGGGAAGGCAGTGTGGGGAGGGGTGAAGGAGAGGAGCTCCGTTGCTTTGACCCCTAGCTGCCCTGCAGATGAGCTTTGAGCCCAGGTAACTGGCAAGAGGCCCAGGAGGGGTGCAAGGGTGTCTGTGGATGCTGCAGAAAAAAGGTGCAGGGGTAAGGTGACTCTTTGCTCACTCTGCACTTGTATTTCCCTACTTTTGATTTTTCAGTATAATATTTTTACTTTTCAACTCCAGAGCCTCTGAAAGACTTCCCAGTCTCAGGAGAATGCAGCTCTCAGTGTCCCTGAACCACACTCACTTCCGCTGCTCAGAGGCAAGGAGGCTGTCACTGAGAGGTCTTCCTTAACCCTTTGGGAAAAAAAAAAAGGCAAAGGGATGCATTTTCCCGTGTCCCCTCTTCTCATTCTGCTCCGTTGACCTTTTGCTTAGCTTTTTGCTAATGTCATTTTCACTCTTGGTTGGGCTTTCTCGCCAGTCAGGAAGACTTCTTTATGAAGCCGTGGTGATAAACTAGGGTCATGCATTCATTCACATGAGGAAAGCACTTCATCAGCTCCTACTCCAATATCAAATACCTCTAATCTAATCAGGAAAACAGCAAAACTGCAAAGTGCCCTTGTTAATCCTGTCACTTACTACCTCACCGGCTTTTGAAAAATGCAGTTTAATTAGCAAAATAAAAGAACTTAATCTTTCTCCATACTATTCACACAAGTAAAAATATATGCGTTGGCTGAAGATAAAAATACATTGCACAGGACTACTCACCAAAGGCAGGGGTGGGGGAAGCAGGAGGCTGCCAGCTCCCAGATTGTAGGGAGTGAAACATAGTCCCCTCTTTCTTAGGGGCTCCTGGAAACTGCACCAGAGCTGCTTTCTCCATAAATATTTCACATAGTTAATATAAAGAAGAACAATTTTTAGGCCAAAAGGTGTTCGAACATAGAGGAATCTCGTCTCTCTATTTCAGAGTGTAGATTTCGTGATGTGCAATAGGGTTCAGCAGAGCTGAGGCTGTGGGTTGTAATAACAATTGCACAAGTCCAGAGACAGTATTTTCCCAACAATTATCTGTTTGAAGGAATTAAAACCCCGTTTTGAAAGATGGTTGCAGCAGGACAAAAGGACACAATTTTCTCTTTCTGGTTTTTCCTTTTTAATGCTAGCCACCTCTACCCTCTTACATATTCATAAAATGTATACGGAGCTAATTTTGAATGTGCCCTTTATGACTATGTCACAGTCATAATATCGCCATGTTCCGAAGGCGTAATTAAAGATTTACCTAGATTTATGAGACTTTATCATTATCAATAGGGTTAAGGAATGCCGGGGAGACACATTGTTGGAAGGTTTTGCTCAGCAGTTTCTTGAGCAATGAGAGTACTGGTATTACTTTAGTGCTCAAAAAAATGACTGTTCGGCACTAATATATGGCCCTTTATTAGAAAGGGAACCAGACACTTTGTTCAAAACACTTCAGTGGCCTACCTGCCTCTTCCTTTCGGGGGATGGAAACAGGGAGAAGGTGGAATGTCTTGCTCATCGAAAGGAGGAGTTGGAAACCTCAGCTCCCTACAGTGGCAGGCAGCTGACCTCTTAGATTTCCTTAATAAAGGTTGAGCCAAATTAGCAGGGAGCCATGCGCCCCGAAACAATAGGATGTGCTTTCCATCGACCCTCACTCAGCCCTCTGGAAACCAGAGCTGCCTGGCTCATTGCCATTTTCCATTTATTCAGAAGGAAAACCCCCAGACACAACTGGTTCCCAACCTGCTAGCTTTCTGCAGCCTTCCGGTTCTCGAGCCTGCCAGGCTGTGGAAAGCAGGGCTCGTGCAATGCCAGCAATGAGCTTGCTCATGGCATCCAGCTGGTGTCTCGTCCTCCCCTTCTCAAGGCAGTCTCTGTTCAGAGCAGGACCAGTCTCAGAATTGCATTTCTCAGGCAACATTTTTCACGAGGTAGCAGAGCAAGCCTGGGGCCCGTGGCCTGGCGCCCTGTCTTCAGGCTGGGGAAGGAGGAGGCATGTGCTGAACAGGCTGTCATTATGACAACACCTGCAGCCTGGTGGCAGCTAGCATCTCCTGTCCCCTCTTGGCCTCTACAGACGGTACTGCCTTCTTCCTGCTTCCTACCTGCATGAGTCAGAAATCAGTTTTCCAGAGAAAGAGAACCAGCAGGATGTAGATAGACAGACAGGTACATACATACACACATATACAGAAATAAAGATGATAAGTAGAAGATAGATAGATAGATAGATAGATAGATAGATAGATAGATAGATAGATAGATAGAACACATGTGTGATTACATTGATTTTTTTAAAAGAACTGACTCACGTAAATTCTGGAAACTAGCAAGTCCAAAACCTGCCAGATAGGGCAGCAGGGAAATCCTGCTGTTGACCCAGGGAAATCCTGATGTTGTGGTTTAGGTTCAAAGGTAGTTTGTTGGCACAATTTCTTCTTGGTGGGAGGGGTCCTGTCTTTTTTGCCTCACTCGTCAGCTACAAAGGAGATCCTTAGATACGTGTTGTAGAATATGTGAAATTCCATAAGCACCTCTGACACCTTGTGGTCCTGCCATGGTTTGGGGTAAAGCCAGAGAGAACTTTGGGCTGCAAAGGGAGTTGATTAGTCTTACAGACCCAGCTTCTCCTTTCCTTTAGAGGTGGACAGAGGGAGCCTCATCAACTGCTAATTAGTTGGTATTGAACATCCACAATCAGGGGACCATGATTCCCTTCATAGAATTGGCTGAAGAAATGGTAAAATGGGGCCTCTCTGGTGGCGCAAGGGGTTAAGCACTGCACTATGAAGCAATCCACAGCCTCTGTAGCACGAGTTCGATCCCCAGCCTTGCCAGGGAGCAACCCACATGGCGCAGCAGACCTCTCCTGTCTCGCCTGCTGCTCCCCTCAGCAGTGTACTTCGGTCAATCTGCCTGTTCTGTTCCCCACTCTGTCTCTGGTGAATCCCCTCACCCCCCGCATCTCTGGCCTGTACCCCAGCTCTTGTATGCATAAAATAAATCTTTAAAAAAAATCTTAAAAAAAAAGAAATGGTAAAATGAATAAATAAATAGGAGGGGAGATTGCAATTTATAAGACAAATATGTTTGGTCCCTTAGAGAACCAAAAATCATTTCTCATACACATTTGACTTTCACTCATGCCTCTGGCCTCAAATGCTTGGAATGTCCTAAGTGTTGATGGTGACAAAGACATTGCTTGCTCTGTTAACAAGATGACTTTGGAGTGTACCTCCAGATGGGGTTGGTTTGGATTAGAACTTTCAGGGATTAGAAGTGTTACCTGACCTCCAGCGTCAGGGAGGGGTTGGATATTGAATCAATAGCCGATGTCCAGTGAGCTAACCAGTCAAACTTTTGTAATGAAGCCTCCATGAAGCTACAAAAGGATGGGGTTTGGAGAGGTTCCAGGGTGAACTCTTGGAGACTGGGGAAGAGTGATGTGCTCAGAGGGGCATGGAAGCTGTGTGCCTTGTGTGATGGAAGCTGAGGAGGGTACTGCGGGAACCTGTGATTTATAGCCAACTGGTCAGAGGCCCAGGTAACAAGCTGAACTTACTGGTGTCTGCTGCCCAGGAAGGAGCTCATGAGAATCTCCAGTATGTCACTGACCTGTCAGAGGCACAGGCCACAGGCAGGGCTTGTGACTGACATCAGAAGTGGAGGGTGGTCTTGGGAGATTGAGTCCTTCGTCTGAGCCATTGGATGCTATTTCTGGGCAGACAGCGCCAACGTTGAATGAATGCATGGCCATCCAGAGGGTCTCCAGGCATGGCTTATAGGTGGCCTGGAGATGCCCCCACACTGGAGTTTGGTACTGGAACCCTTTTAGCCACTTCAAGAGTCCCCTGTCCGAGGGTTGTATTTCAACCTTCTCATGGCTGTTCTCCCTGATGGTCAGCGGGCACACCATCCTAATGTAAATTGTCCTCCTGGGAGTCCAGGCAGTAAAGCTCACTTTCTGCCAGCAGTGTCTCCTCCTGGTGGCTGGCTTTGGGCTAGCTCATGAGTGCCCTACCAGGCCCCTGTTCTCCCTTGCCAAGTTGCTCAGAGGCCCCTCTCCTCTCACCTAGCCCAAGCACCCAGCCACCATGGAGTAGACCTAAAGAAAAACTCTGGCACAGGGAAGAAACACCCCTTCTTGCCCCAGGGGGTACAGTTTCCTAGAGCCAATGAATGACCCCCTAAGAGTAGCAGCACTTGGGTCCTCATGGTTGATGTCTGTGCCAACCTGCTCCCCACATGATAGGGAGAAGACCTTGAAGTCACAGAATATGGGAGGGGGGTCTCTCTTTTGTAATCACTCTAAATTATGGCACTTCCTGCTCTTAAAAATGGCTGCTGCACATGGAAGATGAACTGGGGCAAAATGAGAGAATGCAGCACTGTTCTGCTTGGTTCTTAAAGCTGATAAGGAGTTTTACATCTCTCCTGCCCAGGTTCGTTAACACCTCAGTGCCTGACGGGACAGACTCCCCTTGCTGTGTCATCTCTCACTGTAACGAGCTCTGGGAACAATGAGCCAAGGTTCTCCTCAGCACCCCACCCAGCAGGGTCCGGTGCTTCTGCATAGAGTGAAATGAGACGGGGAGTTGACAAGACGATGACATAGCTCAACTTATTTTCTGAACTGCTTACCTTTATCTTTCTGCTGAGCAGGTGGTGGGGGTACCCAGAGGATTTTCCGGGGGAACGGTCTGATAAAGCGACAGGCCAAGTGGTGGGAAAATGACCCTCCCACGGTTATCATCAAAGCAGTAGAAATTCTGCCAAAGCATCCAGCTCCCACTTTGAATATCTTGCACGTGCAGGAGAAGGAACATCTGTGGCATGCCCGACAATATGTTTTAGCAACAGTTTTTGGGACCAAAATTAACATCAACAGGAAGACAGGTTTGTGTTTCTCTGTATTTTCACTTATTAACACAACAATCCGAAGGTGATTAGCAATTCTGAGCTATGTTGGGCTGTGGGTTTCCATGTGAAACACCGAGACTTAGCACAAACAGCCTCACTCTTAGCTCAGACTTTGGGCTTGGGGGAATTTCAGGGTACCAAATAGCTTTGCAAAGCTGGGATGTTTTTCAGTCCATGTTTTGACGTGAGGAAATGTGCACCAGAGAAGCAGAAATTTCAGTAGGTGGCTGTGGTCCAGTATTAGCTAAGTGCTTGGGATGGGCCAGCCCCAGAGAGGGCAGGTGTGAGGTCTCAGTCTTCTGCTGCACAACCCGCTGTCTAGGTGTCTCTATTCTTTCACTCATTCATCATCATTGACTTAGGAATTCCTGAGTGGCAGGTACTGCACAGTGCTGCCAAGCCCTGGGTTTCAGTCATACTCAGACATCAGGCTGACGTAGAGGAAGCACAGAAGGGTAAGCAAGATAAGCAAGTGCACACAATTAAGGCACAAGTCACCAGGACCAGGTGATTCACCAAACTTTGCTTTGGCAAAAGTCCAAGGAAACAGAAGACGCTTCTGGCTGTTGGTCATGTATACATCTCCCATGGCTCCATGAATCTCTACTGTTAAATCTTACTGGGTTGGTGTGAAGATCGGAAGGCCATAGATCAGTGAGTGGACATGTAGGAACTCCATGAAAGGTGTCCGTCTCCATCAGCCCCACCATCACCACCAGCATCATCACCACCACCATCACTATCACCACTACTACCATCACCATCATCACCATCACCACCACCACCATCTCCATCAGCATCACCACCACCACCCATCAGCATCACCATCACCACCATCACCATTACCACTACCACCACCACCCTCACCATCACCATCACGACCACAATTATCAACATCATCATTGTCACCACCATCACCTTCATCTTCATCATCTGTTTGTCCCTGCTGGTTGACTCCATTCTTCTCCATATTGTTCTGGACCCTAGGAGTTTGACCCACAGAAATTTCATCTACAGACTTTCTTGTCTTTTTTTTTTTTTTTTTAAGATTTATGTATTTATTTAAGATTTATTTATTTATTTATACAAGCACTGGGTACAGTCAGAAGCACGGGAGGGTGAGAGAATTCACCAGAGCCAGAGCAGGGAGCAGAGCAGGCAGAAGGACCGAAGTACACTGCTGAGGGGAGCAGAGGGCGGCAGGAGAGGTCTGCGTGCCATGTGGGACCCTCCTCCCATGGCCAGGAAGCAGCCGGGGATTGAACCGGTGCTGCAGAGGCTGCAGGCAGCCTCGCAACACAGCGCTCAACCGCTGCGCCACCGGGGAGGCCCAGACTTTCTTGTCTTTTCGTTTCCAGTTGGGAGTGGCTGATGGGGACCCCCACAAGAGAAGGAGGCCTGAGAGATATTGAGTATTAAAGGCCCTGGCTTTCTTGTTCTGAGTGACATGTTTTCAGTTGCTACCTTTACTCACTGCAGGCCACAGTTCTCACCAGCTGGCTCCTTTCCTCTGCTACACCTCTCTGAATCT
Organism: Talpa occidentalis; assembly: GCF_014898055.3. Classification (NCBI taxonomy): domain Eukaryota; kingdom Metazoa; phylum Chordata; class Mammalia; order Eulipotyphla; family Talpidae; genus Talpa; species Talpa occidentalis. The sequence goes on along the minus strand of NW_023601754.1, from coordinate 26,549,718 downwards.
GGGGATGGCTCCTTCCTTGGCCTTCGGGTTTTGGGGTGGTAATGCTAATGGTTGCTAGCCTAGGAGTGCTTTGTTATCCCATGATGGTGTCTCTTAGTCCTTCCCCACCCATGATGAGTGGTCCTGCCATGAAACTCCCTTTGGCACCCCACAGCGTGCCCCCAGATTTCCCATAGGACTTTTACCATCCAGCTATCAGGGCCATGAGCACAGTCATCCAGTTGCTGTCAAAGTCTCCTCCAGCAGGAACTCTCACTAGACTGTGGGTCACTGTTTATTTTTATTTTTTAAAAGATTTTATTTATGTATTTTTGCATAGAAGAACTGGGGTTCAGGCCAGAGGTGTGGGGAGGAGGGGTGAAAGGATTCACCAGAGACAGAGTGGGGAGTAGAATAGACAGATCTATTGAAATACACTGCTGAGGGGAGCAGCGGGTGAGACAGGAGAGGTCTGCACGCCATGTGGGTCAGTTCCCTGACCAGGAATTGAACTCAGGCCTTCATGGTGGTAGTGCTGAGCCTTAACTCCTAGGCCACCAGTGAGGCCTCTCATTCTATTTTCTGATCCCTGTATCCATACACCCCAGAGACCCAAGTACACATTTCTTTAGTTATTAGTACATCAAACTCAAGCATGAGATGGTTGCAACCTCTAGGACTCATTTCAAGCATCATGGGGGACGACACTCACATGTCCTTCCTCCCAACTCTGTCCTCCCAGCTAAAGAGGATGATGTGATGCTCTGACAACACATCTAACCTGGAACACATTTCCTTCTGCACTGATGCCCTGTGGATTCAAGAGAGGGGCAGAGACCTGCCACCTTTACCCCAGCATTTCACATGGAATGTTCTCGATGTGTCTTTGTGGTGTGCAGCCATGAAGGAGGAGACCAAGGAGAAACAACTGGTATTTGCCCCAATATTTCTGTCACTTCTGCTAGTGCCAGTAACCAGGTGCTGCTAACAGCTCTCCTTGCAAATTGCTGCTACCACCCAGCGCTTAGCACCAGGAGGACTCGGAGACACTGGTCCAACTGAACACAAGGAATAATAATGTTAATCATATTGTCCGTTGATCAGATGTTAACTATTTGCTGAGCCCTGAATCAAGTGTTCATGTTTTTCCCTTTAATACTCAGAATCACCCTCTATGAAAGTGACATAAAGAAGCTGAGGCAGAAACAGGCCCTAACCCCAGATGTATTGGAGTCTGAGTATCTACTCTCTGGTCACCAAGGCCCTGGTCATAGTGCTCAGTTGCAAGAGTGACTGCGGGATCCTCTGAATGCCTGTTTCATTATTACCTTCAACATCAGGTTTTACTCACAACTCTATTCCCACCCTACTCCTGCCAGGGGGTGCCATGTTACTGGCTGGTGTGAGTAAAACCCTGGGGGAGATGGGCCTCATCTTCCTGTGGAGAAGGTCTGGAAGCTCCCACCTAACAGCTCCTATAATTGAGTCAGCCTGTGCCTGTCAGGCACTGAAACTTCAAATTTGATCTGGTCAGCATGGTCGGGTGCTGCCAAGGTGGTTTGAAGCTGGATTTGGATTGCTGGAGAGCTGTCTCCACCAATGAAGCAAACAGTCTCTGAGGTTAGTTGCCTGTGACAGCTGCCAGCACCATCCTCAGATGGGAGGAAGGGATGGAGACGGGTTTCTGGCGGGCGCCCATGGGCTCGGCACACACCTGGCTGTGCCTGTGCCCAGCGTCTCTGGCGGCCCTCTTGATTCACTCCAGAGTCTATGGTGCCAGGGACACCCAGCTCTGCCCAGTGGTGGGTATTTCAAGGAATCTGTGGATCTCAGCAGGTCCTGGTGGGCAACACACTTGACATTAAATTTTGGTTGTCACTCTTACTTGTGAGCTTGGCGTCTCCTCTCTCCAAGCCTCGGTTTTCCATACCTAGAGAAAAGGGGATGCCAGCAGCCTGTGAAACAAGTGCCAGTAAGGTGCAAGAGCCCTACTTGCTCTTCATTCACTCAACACGCAGTAAGGAAGAAAACACCTGTCTTTCCTTGTTCGGGGGATGCATGCTGGGAACCACAGGACAAGTCTGCCTCCAAAGAGTTTCTATTCTGGTGTGAGAACCAACAACAACCCCCTGCAGCGAGGGGCCAGGCCATTCCAGACTAACTCAAGCCATAGAGACACCTATGTAGAAGGCGGAGCCAGGTGAGCAGCTGCAGGTAGGCCCAGGGGTGCCAGTCACGTGAGCCCCATTGCAGTGCTGTCCACAGTTTGTGCAGGATGGTGAGGGAGTCTCTCAAGAGATGACCTGGATAAAGATCTGGGTGCAGAGAATCCAGCCAGGGGAGGTGTCAGTGACCTTGGCAAGGGCCAGGGGCTGGGAGAGCCAGTGAGGGGAGACATGGGAGGCAGGCGGGGGCTGCACCTGTGGTTTTGGAGGCCGCGGTGAGAGGTCTGTGTTTTATTTTAGGTACAACCAGAATGTACCGCAGAGCCGCAGACAGGAGTGTCATGGGCTGATGCGTGTTTTAAAAGCCACAGCATAGCACTGAGCCCACCATCATTCTCACTTTCCTCCTCCGGCTCCTGGGAGCCTGAAAGGCTTGGCCCCTGCCACACTTCCCAAAGCCAAAGTCACCTTTAGTCATGTGCACATAGAAGCTCAGTGTGTGGCCGCATCCCAGCCCATTTATCCATCCTCCCTGGTGGACATCTACTCCTTCTCCCCTTCGGGTAGTTATGTACAGTGTTGTGAACACACATGGTCCTGCGTACCCACCCCAGGGTGGAGGTTGGCACTGCCTGGTGTGGGACATGCAGTCTAGAAAGTATCCGATGATTTTCTGAAGTGGTTGTGCCAGTTTACAGCTGCAGATGCCTCCCAGCAGGGCAGGAGAGCACCGCAGGCTCAGGACCCTCATCAACCCTTGGGGCTCCCTACCCTTTCCATGTTGGCCATTTTTCGAGAGCTGGTGTCTCCTTTTGGTTCTTACTTGCATTTTCCTGAGGATGAGTGAGATTAACAGCTCTTCATGGAGTCATTGGCTATTTTGATATCCACATCTGTGAAGTCTCTCTTTGCATCTTGTTCCATTTTCCTTTCGGGTTTTTTTGTTAGTGTGAGACCCCCGAACTTGCGTGCCCTAAAGGGTTCTGTCATCTGCTGCCTGAAGAAAGAGCATGCTTAGTGTGAAAGAATAATAGAATGGGGGCCTCCCTGGTGGTGCAGGAGGTTGAGCGCAGCTCTGTGAAGCTGTCCACAGCCTCTGCAGCGCTGGTTCGATCTCCGCCGGCTGCGGAGCAACGCACATGGCACAGCAGACCTCTCCTGTCTCCCCATCAGCAGTGTATTTTGTTGTTTTGCCTGTTCTGCTTCCCACTCTGTCTCTGGTGAATCCTCTCATCTTCCTGCACATCTGGCCTGTACCCCAGTTCTTGTATAAATAAACCAATCTTAAAAAAAAAGAATAAAAGAATGATTATGCATAGACATAGAAGAGAAAGAATATAGTTTTCCAGTGAAATGCCAGTCACCCATCCCCTCCTGGGTAAATGCCCAGCCAAACAGGGTTGGCCCAAAGCAGGGCACTAAGGCCTTAAAACCTGGCCCAAGTCTAAGGCACCTTCTGGTGGGGACCCATAGGAGAGGGGCAGAAGGGGCCAGGCAAGTCAGGCATGAAGGAGCATAAGAACAAATCAAGATAAAGGCCGCCATTGTCAGGCTCCCCACGTGTCTCTCACCAACGTCTCTTCCAAGTGTCTCTAACACGTCTTCACTCCACGCGTCTTCTCCAAGTTCCCTAAGTCCCTGGTGCAAATCCAAAGCTGCTTCTTCACATTTCTTTGCTCTACGTGTTTCTTGCAAATCCTCTCCAAATCTTCGCTAGCTTCCTCTTGCCACTAGGCTTTACCTTCATGAGGTGGGGCAGGGAACAGGGCTCCTCCCCTTTTTTTGGAGAGTCCCCTCTGAAATAATTCCTGTCTGTCATGTTGTCGTACTGACTTGTCTATGTTCTTTTTCAACTTTGTGTTCCAAAGTCACTTTTTATTTATTTATTTATTTTAGTGACTTTTTTTTTTTAAATTTTATTTATTTATGCATGCAAGAACTAGGGTGTAGGCCAGAAGTGTGTGGGGGTGTGTGTGTGTGTGAAAAGATTCACCAGAGACAGAGTGGGGAGCAGAATAGGCAGATGTACCGAAATACACTGCTGAGGGGAGCAGCGGGCAAGACAGGAGAGGTCTGCTGTGCCATGTGGGTCAGCTCCCTGGCTTGGGATGGGTCTCATGCCACAGTGGCGTTGATAGATTGATGGTGCTGAGATTTAACCTCTGTGCCACCAGGGAGGTCCCAAAGTCACTTTTAAAAGTGAGAAGACTTGGGGCCTCCCTGGGGGTGCAGGGGCTAAATCTTAGTGCTATCCAGCTATTGCCACTAGGACCTGAGTTCAATCTACAGTCAGGGAGCTACCCACATGGTGCAGCAGACCACTCCTGTCTCCCCGCTGTTGCCTTCAGCAGTGTATTTCAGTAGATCTGCCTGTTCTGCTCCCCACTCTGTCTCTGGTGAGTCCTCTCACCCCCCACACCTCTGGCCTAAACCCCAGTTCTTGTATGCATAATTAAATAAAAATAAATCTTACAAAAAAAGTTAGGAGACTTGATCATAGACTCTACAACGTCTTACTTCCTGCTCCTTTACCTCTTTGGGCTGGAGACTTCCTGGTGGCAGGTCCAGTCAGGCCTCCTCTTGGAGTTGGTTGCTCCTGTCACCAGGCCTTACCTCAATCCCTATCTGTCACTGACTCCCCCTGCAGCTCTCACAGAACTGACCCTGCCTTGGACTCCACAGACCCAAGTCAGGCCCTTGGGTGCTTTTCCGTCTGGCCCCTGAGTGGGCCTCCTCTCCTTGTGTGTGTTCCCCCTGGGACTGTAGCTTCTAGGGGCAGGTCTCTATCACCTTGATTTCCAGAGCAGAAGCTCCCTGCGGCCTGAGCATAGAGCCAGGCTCCGTACAGATTGAGCTCAGGGCCCAAGGGCTCGGGGTGGAGGGATGATGGGATCCTCCCTGCCCCACCTGCTCCTGGCCTGGCCCTGACAGGTGTCCCCCCAAACTGGAAGGATGAGGAAGAATAGACACGATGCCCCTTGCCCAGTGTCTCTGGCAGTCTTGGCCCTCCCCACACACCTAGGGTCTGAGCAGGGGTCTCTGTACCCCTTCCTGATAGGCCCACAAGGGGGGGCCTGTCCTGCAAGCCAGGCATCCCTGCCTCTGACACTCTAATCCCAGGGACGCCACTCAGCCCTTCCAACCCTCTCTGCAGAGAGCATCCCCGAGGACCACACAGTGCTTCTAAAACATGCCATTTGACCTAAAACTTATTTTAAAGAAATTCCACAACAATTTGGGGGAGGTGATTTTAGCTTAAGTCATCCATGGGACATTTTTCTTCACAGTTTTGATAACATTTATGCATCTTCTCCTTTCTTACTTATTTTCTTTGGTCAGGCCATGGATCACACCAGCGGCTTGCCTCAGGGAAGCGGCCATGTCTGTCCCACTAGGGGCCTCCGGGGGCAGTCTTGCCAGTGAGATGAACTGGGCCCCTCTGCTGGCCCCTTATCATGCAGATTGTCCCTGAGGCCTGGGGTGAGACCCTCACACCCATTTCCCCTCATGCTGCCCCTCATGTTCCCAGGGAAGCCCAGCCTGGGAGCAGCCCTGCTTTGGCCTGTGGTTTGTGTGTTGGCTCACAGTCAGTGGGGTCAGGACAGAAGATGTTTCACTTCAGATTAAAAATAAAAGCCAGAATGCATGCAGGGGGATTTGGCTGTCAGAAACGGATTTCTGTTTCTTCCCATAAGGTTTGATCTCATCCCATTTACTTCCTCCCCTGCCCTCGCCCCCATCCCATCCTGTCTTCCCATGGCTCCTTCTGCTTCTCATCAAGCTCCATCTCCTCTCCACACCAACTTCACCTGGCCTCCGGAAAACTCCATGCCTTTCATTCAAATCTCAATTCAGACATGCAATTGTCTTCCCTTCATTTACTCACTGGTTTGTGCATTAACAAACAGCTCGTGGAGATTACAGTTTCATGGGGTACAGACACATAGCTGAGGAGCCAAATAATGAAGGAAAACTGACAAACATAATGGGGACCAAACAGGTGTGATGGTTAACTTTATGTGTTAACTTGATGGAGCCATGGGATTAAACATCATTCTGGGTGTGCCTGTGAGGGTGTTTTTGGATGAGATAAACACTTCAATCAGGAGACTATACGGAGCCTAGTCCTCCTTAATGTGGGTGGGTCTCATCTAATCAGTTGAAGGTTTGAAACAAGAATCTGATCTTTCATAAGTTAGAGGTAATGACTCCTGCTGGCTGCATTAGCTGGGACATCAACATTTTCCTGCCTTGTTTTTGAGTCTCAAGACCACCGGCTTTAAGACTGGAATTTATACTCAGCTCTCCTGGTTCTCTATTTTGACAACTGCTGACCTGGGGACTTCTGTCGTTGCAACTACGTAAACGAATTCCTCAGAATTACTCTTTTTCTGCCTAGACATACATCCTGTGACTTGGTTTCTCTGGAGAAGCCTGGCTAATCCAGCAGATGCTATGGTAGGGAGTGACTGGAGTTGAGAGGGTATCTGAGCTAATGAGAAAGTGCAGCTGTTCAAAGGTCTGGGAGAAAGGCTTTTTGGACACAAGGAATACTGTGTGCAAAGGTCGCAGGGGTGGGCACAAACTTGGTGTTTAAGACACAGCCAGAAGCAAGATGTTTAAGATCTAGGCATCATTTGATGCCCAGAACCTCCTCATATGAGAAAATTCCTCAGCTGGGGTGTACATGATATATTCTTAATTTAACCTGCTACATTTAGTTGAACAACATTAAATTCTATGAGTAAGGCCACAGCAATTTAGACCAAATGTAGATTTCTTGTTTTTTTCACAAACAAGATAGTCGTTAGATTTTTCATTTACAAACTAGTTTGCATTAATTAAATGAGATCTTGGAATCATCTTCTTGCTTCTCTGTCAGTGCCCACATTTAACCTGTTAGGTAAGCAAGTCCAATTGTTCTTTAGAATATTCCCTCATCTTACTCCAGGATCTGTATCCACCTTCTTTGTTCTATGGCTTTGTTCCTGGAGATACTTCTGAAATACAGTATGATTTATATGTTTATTATACTTTTTTATTTAGTGTTTGTCTTTCCACTAGAATGGAAAAGGATAGAGACTTTTTTTTCCAGCTTTATTCACTGGTGGCATATGGTAGGTGCCCAAGAATTCGAGGTTCACTGAAGGAACGTTTGCCTGTGCATTTCTTGAGTATGTGTGAATTTTATGTTTTGCATTTCAGACTTGTGTGAAAGTTAAGGTAACAAAGTCTCAGTGGGTAGCTGGAGATCTGTACTATTGCTGCTGATGCCACCACTGCCAGCTACTATTAGTTGAAAGCTTGCTGTGTGCCAGGTATTAGACTGAGTAGTTGAGTGGTTTTTCTCTTTACATTTCAAAACTGTCCCATGAAGTTGACAGCGTTATCTCTTTCACTTCATAGATGAGGAAACTGAGTCAGGAAGTGGCTGAGCAACTTGCCTACAGTCACTAAATTGATGTTTGAGTAGCTGAGACCAACCCAAGAAACTCTAGATCCTGGCGTCCCTCCTCTTCTGGGGGCATCATAATGTTGAGCAGCTGAGCTTGTGGGGATGAATTGAGGGTTCCTCTGGACCCGTTGAGCCCAGCATTATCACCAGAACAGGGCTCTGAAGTCTTTAATACTTGCTATATTGGCTCTGTGGAAGACCCTGCAGGCCTCAATGAGACCCTCCATGCAGAGAGGCCTGTGCGACCTGGAATGAGCGGTGGTCCAGAGATGGCTCCTTGGATTTCTATTTGGGGACCTAGATAGAAAGGTGATGCTGGGAAATCAGACACAAGGCAATAGTTGATTGTCTCTTATTGAAGAGAGTGGAAAACTTGGAGCAGAATGGACAGTTCTGCTAGAAGGTCTTCTAAAAGCCAGAGTTCTGGTGCTGGTGTTTCAGCCTCTCACCGCCTGCTCCACACTATCCTCTAGGGAGCATGTGGCTTTAGATAGACCCTTTTGTAGATTTCAAACAAATACCTTTCATGGGCATCTTTCCTCTCTCTAAGCTCTTTCAGTGCAGGAGACTGGAAGACAAAGAGACAGGCTCTGGGGATGGGCAGGGGTACTGAACAGGGGGGTCCCCTCTGCCTCTCCCAGCATCTCAGAAAGCATTTATACAAGCACTTTTCCCCACCCAGTGTAAATTTTCTCATTTCGATCTGTTATACCTAATTCTCTTTCTAAAGAATTTTTATTCTGAGAAACAAGTTGATTTCTCTATTGAAGGGTTCCACTGTAATTAAACTGATTGCTGAAAAAGACATCATTCTTCTTTTAATAAGGCAATTTGCATATTCAATAACTTTAGCCTCACTTGCTGTTGAAAGACAGTTTGAAAGTTTGTTTGTATATTCTCACTCAACTGTTTTCAGATTGCCTTACCTCATTTCCAGTAATATGGTGATAATTGCAGAAAAATACAAGAGAACATTTCTTTTAATAAAAAAAAATAGTTGTTTCAAAACATGGTTACAATTAATAGACAACAGGGCTCCTGTAAAAGAACATCTTTTCAGATTAAATCGGTTCTTTTGCAGGTAACTTTTAATTTTCTATTCATAAACTGCCCTCTGAGTTCAGCTGGACTTGAGGGGAGGGAATGTGGGGCCCAGCGGGCTACATGCAGCAAATGGGCAGAAGACCCTCAGAGCGGAGTGGGGAGGGGTAGGGACTCTACCTCTGAGAATGGGTCAGCAAAGATGAAACATTATTACAAGCTGAGAGTTTGGGTGCCCCCTCGCTCCCCACAATGCATATGTTGAAGTGCTCATTCCCCAATGTGATGGATTTGGAAGTGGGGCTTTGGATCATGTCAGGGTTAGATGAGGTCATGAGGGTGGGGCCCATGATGGAATTAGTGTCCTTGTAAGGAGAGGGCGGAGCAGAGCACAACCCCCTCTCTCTCTTCCTCCTATTTCTTCTCCTCTTGCTCTCCCCTGCCATGTGAGAACACGGAGAAAATGGTGTCTGCGAGCTGGGAAGTGAGTCCTCAGTAGAACTCAACCCTGTTCCTGTCCTCGTCTCAGATATTCAGCCCTCAGAACTGTGACATTTACATCACCTAGTCTATGGTCTTTTAAAATTTATTTATATATATATACATTTTTTAAGATTTTATTTATTTTGTGTAGAAGAGCTGGGTTATAGGCCAGAGGTGCGGTGGATGAAAGGATTCACCAGGGACAGAGTGGGGTGCAGAACAGGCAGACTGAGTGAAATATACTGCTGAGGGGAGCAGCAGGCGAGACAGGAGAGGTGTGTTGCGCCCTATGTGGATTTGCTCCCTGGCCCAGGATTGAATTCAGGCTTTAGCAGTGAAGGCACTGAGACTTAACTCCTAGACCACCATGGAGGCCCTCAGTCTATGGTCTTTTGTGAGGTAGTACAAGCTGACAAAATCAAAATTTCTCTCACATTTGCCCTCACACGGTCTGCCATGAGACTTCTTCAATGTCTTGTCACTCCTGGATCCAAATATCTTTTGGCTTCTAGATCATTCATGCCCCTTTCTCCTCTCTGGTCATGCAAGCAGTCTGTGAAAGTGGTGATTCACTTCCCATGGACCAGGCACCAGCACAGAGTAGTCGCCAGGAGACAGAGTAGTCACCAGGAGTTTCTCTCCGTAGAAGTCCTCTGTCACTGTGCTGTGTGAAGTCACCACAGGGCATAAAACCCCCGACAGTCCTGGGACTCTCTGTACCCTCAATGGGGATGGTTCTGCAACTTTTGAACTTTGCATATGCCCTTTTTTTTTTAAAGATTTATTTTTTATTTATACAATAGCTGGGGTACAGGCCAGAGGGGTGGGAGGGTGAGAGGATTCACCAGAGACAGAGTGGGGAACAGTACAAGCAGATGGACTGAAAGCACTGCTGAGGGGAGCAGCAGGCGAGACAGGAGAGGTCTGCCGTGCCATGTGGGTATCTCCCTGGCTGGCCGGGAATTGAGACTGCACTGCAGAGGCTGCAGACAGCTTCATAGCGCTGCGCTCAACCTGCAGCGCCACCGGGGAGGCCCACACATGGCCTTTTTAAAGGCTATCTTGATGTCCATGTGGAAGCACACATGGTTGCTTGGGATTCCTGGCCACATGCAAGGAGGGGTGGGGGTCTAACTGCTGCCTTCAGCAAAGGGGCAAGAATGGGATTTTTGTTATGTTTTTGTTATTAAACAAAGATGTTTCCAAAATATCTATTCAGCTAGTGCAATTCGTTAGGCTAAAGGGCCTAATTATTTGGCAAAGCCAGCTCTTGCAGAAGGACAAAAATTCAAATTTCCCCAGGGGAGGGAGAGTCTGACAAGGTTTACTTTGGTGCCTCTACTTCTCTTGCTTACACACTGGTCAAACCAAGAGATGCTGTGGTCCAAAGCTTTGATGGTCTTTGGTGACACTAACTTGTATCAGTGGGCGGCACGCTGGCTGCATAGTAAAGAGGATTTGAGGAAACAGACATCTTTCCTTTTCGAATTGTGTTAAAATGCAGATAATGTAAAACTTACCATCTTAACCATTCTAAAGTGTATATTTCAGTCATGTTAATAAGTACGTTTATGGTGTTTTGCAGCCATCAGCACCCTCCATGTACAGAACTCTTTGATCTTGCAAAATGAATGTCTTTACTTACTGATCATGGACACTACACTACTCCCTCCCCCAGTCCTGGGCAACCCCCTGTCCACCTTCTGTGTCTATGAAGTTGGCTACTTTAGTTCTTCATGGAAGGGGAATTATTTACTGTTCATCTATTTATGCCTGACTCATTCACTTAGCATGATGTCTTTAAGGTTTGTCTGCATTGTGATAGGTGTCAGAATGTCTTCCTTTACAAGACCGTATAATAGTTCATTGGATACATGTACCACAATTTGTTTATCCATTCATCCATCAATGGACACTTGGGTTGCTGTGACCACTTGGCTTCTGTGAACAAGGCAGTTAATGAATGTGGTGGTACAGACACAAATATCTTTTCCAGATGCTACTTGCAATTGTGTGAGTATATGCCCAGCAGTGAAGTGCTCTATCAAGTGCAATTCTATGTTAAATATTATGAGGAAATGCCATACTGTTTTCCATAGTAGCTACTCCATTTTGCATTCCCACTGGCCTTTCATTTATTTTTATTATTCTTTTTGCTGTTTAAATTTTTAAAATTTTTTATTTATATCTTTTGCATCATTGTTTATTCCCTGTTAAATTCCCACTACCAGTTCACCCGTGCACCATCACCATAGACCCTTGTGCTCTTCTCTTCCCTATTTTGATCCCTTTTCCTCCCCCTCCCTCACAAAATGTCTCTGATTTATCGTTGCCTGCTAGCTTTGTTTTATTATCATTATTATTGCTATTATTATTATTTTAAAATTATTATTATTATTATTATTAAAGATTTATTTATTTATTTATACAAGAACCTGGGTATAGACCAGATGCACAGGAGGGTGAGAGGATTCACCAGAGACAGAGTGGGTAACAGAACAGGCAGATCTACTGAAATACACTGCTGAGGGGAGTAGCAGGCAAGTCAGGAGAGGTCTGCCGTGCAGTGTGGGACCCTCGCCACCCGGCCGGGATCGAACTGGTGCTGCAAAGGCTGCAGACAGCCTCACAGTGCAGTGCTCAACTTCCTGCGCCATGAGGGGAGGCCCTATTATTATCTTTTGAAGATTTATTTACCTTCATACAAGAACCGGATACAGGCCAGATGCACGGGAGGGTGAGAGGATTCACCAGAGACAGAGTGGGGAGGAGAACAGACGGATCGACTGAAATACACTGCTGAGGGGAGCAGCGGGGAGACAGGAGAGGTCTGCTGCGCTATGTGGGTCAGTTTCCTGGCTGGGGATCGAACTCAGACTATAGCAGTGATAGCGCTGAGACTTAACCCCTACAGGGAAGCCCCAAATATAGGATTGAATTTATAAAGCATATGGAGATTTGGGTGGAGTTCTACCCTTACCGCAGTTGGATTATGTCATCCTTCCAGATATCTGAGGGCTTTGTCCCCTGCTGGATGTGTGATGGGTCACCATGCTGACCAGACTCTCCAGTCACATATCTTGCAGGGACAGCACCTATGGGCTCCACTTGGTGACCTAGCACAAGGCCTGGGGGCAGAACATGCAGCATCCCAGAAGGCCTGGGGCGCTGAAAGGCATAGAGGAGAATGTCAGAGACTGGGTTTTCTTTGTTAGGTGGCCTCCAAATCTAGGCTGACTACATCCTCCCTCCACGCCTTTGTAAGACTTCCAGCTGCTGATGGAAGCCAGTGTCACTCTCTCCTCGAGGTGATCAGCATGGTGAGTTCCAAACTTAGTTGCTTCTGGTGTTTACAGTTTTCCAAGTGGAATTCAAACATTTTGCTCACTCTGCTTTCCAGTGTTAGCTCCAGTTGTTTGCCACACCATCCTGCAAGGGTGAATTTGGACAACGCGGCTTGGCCATTTTGAGCACATATGCTAGAACTAAGTCTTTTTGGCTCAGCTGTAGCTTGAATCTAATGAAAATGACAGATAATGCAGCGCTCTGTGTGCCTGCCAAAAAAGAGGATATTTCCCATGAGATAGCACCTGGTGATGCAGAAATAGACACTATAGATTTGTGATTGGCTGGTGTGTACCCGTATTCATATCTAGTCTGTATTATCAACCACACAAGATCACATCCTGGATAATAACAGCAACAATGGCATGCATAAAAATTACTGCAGCAAAAAGGGAAAAAATACTAGATCAATTATGTCAATTATGTGCTAGTACTTTTTCCCCTCACAGTTTCAGCACTGAGAAAAGGTGGCATCTATCTCTGATCTAATTATTCACATGTTATGTGTGGGTCTCCCTCTTTTTCCTCTTTTACACGCAGATATAAAGGATCTTTCTTCTAGAAACACACCGCGCACGCAAATGTGCTTCCATACATATGTGACTTACATTTTAGCAGTTGAATAATCAGTTACTTGAAAGAAAAGGGGAGCTGCCTCTCCCCTTGGGTTGGTGATTCTACAGGGGAGGGTTGGGAGGGGAGTACATTGCGATGATCTTACCTTGGAGTAAAAATGCCATCAGCCTAGAGAAGTGCCATAAATTCAGTTGCTACTTAAGCCCTGATTCTAGTGAAAGGGTCCAAATATCCAAGGTGCCTTTAATGACTCTGCCCTGTGACAGTGAGCTATTTCCCTAACAGACGGCCACTGAGCAAACATAAAAAATGCACAGCTCCAGAGAGAGCCTGCTTTTTCTTTTTCTTCAACTCCTTTCTTCTTCCTTTTTGTTTTCCTTCCATTTTTCCTGTTTCTCATTCCCCCTCTCTGTTTCTCCCCCTCTCCCTCCCTTTAGAGGTGAGCTGGAAAGCAGCTGTGCTCAAGGAGAGAGTCCTGGGTCTCGGCAGGTGGCCTGTGTCGAATCCTGCTGACCTGCTGGGTGACCTTGAAGTTGGGGTCCCTACCCAGCAGAACCTCTCTTAGCCCATCTTTAGCACGAGAGGGCTTGAATGAGACATTTTCCCAGGTCCCGTCAAGCTCTCAGATTTGAAGGGAAGAGTAATTTACCTAGGCTAGCTAAGGCGGAAGGTGATTTTGAAAGAGAAATACAAAATCATTAAGCAGATCAGTAAATTTGATAATGAATTGTTTCAATTAGATTCAGGTGGCAGCAGATGTTAAATTACTTTAGCAGAACCAAGCTTAGAGGTCTGTGGTTTACTCTTCTCATTTAAATATACAGATTCCCAAGGATAAATCAGTTTCAGTCCTGCTTGACAAAAGGCTCCTGCTATGTGGAGACCCCAGGAGCACACGTCTATGGCCTGGGAGGCAGAGGTGAGGTTTCCGCTCCCAGCATGCCCTCCTGGCGTTTTAGTGTGTGCCTAGGGGGGAGCCTGCTCCGCTGAGTCTCGGGTATCCCTTCTATAAATGAAGAATAGACTTATCTCTGGTCCTAAATGGGTCACACTTTTGAATCATTATCTATCTTGACAGACCCATGGTATGTGTTTCAAGTCCATTTGTGTTGGGGATATGTGATGTTTTAAAGTGTGAAGTCTTCTTAGCTGCCAGGAGGAGAGGTCCTGTGGGACAGGACCCCTGATGCATGAAGCACAGTGACCTAGCATCTGACAGGGACCTAGTTCTTCTGGAGGACTTAGTTCTTCTGTGATGTTCATGGGGGAGGCCATGATGACAGTGGGAGGATCACCATGACTGTGGGAGGACCATGATGACAACAGTGGGAGGAGCCATGATAATAGTGGAAGGACAATGATGGTGACAGTGGGAGGACCACCATCACTGTGGGAGGACCACCATCACTGTGGGAGGATCATGATAACAACAGTGGGAGGAACCATGATAACAGTAGGAGGACTATGATGGTGACAGAGGGAGGACCACTGTGACTGTAGGAGGACCATGGTGACAACAGTGGGAGGACTATGATGACAGTGGGAGGATCACAATCACTGTGGGAGGACCACTATGACAGTCGGAGGACCATCATGACAGTGGGAGGATCATGATGACAATGGTGTGAAGGTTGCAGGGGCTGGGGTGAAGTAATGGGAGTTGGGCATTTTGTCCTGGCATCCAGCCAATACAAGCATCTTAGGCAGCTGATCTGAAGACTTTTTGCCAACCCCCTTTCCCCTTGGTGGGGTCTCCAAAGGGTCAGTCTCACTAACCTGGTTATTCCAGGGGAGGCTGGACTCTGGGACAGGGAGGAGGGTAAACACTCAAGCTGGTACCAGGAGACTCCTCTCTGTCTTCCCCAACTGCATGGTTCGTGTCAGTGACTGGCCTCAGGGCCTGGCTCCTGTGTGCCCACCCAGGGTGGGCACAAAGCAGGCAATGTCTGGTTCTCCCCGGCAGGCCCCGACGCTAGAGGCTCCCTGCCTCCATAGCATGTAACAAAACCCACTGGGTCTGCTGAGCTCCTGAGAAAACGGCCTCTTTAAGAACTTTATCTCATATTTTCAGAAATTGACTGTGAAAATTCTAAGTAATGGTGTGACATGATCACACTCACTTTCTGTAGTTAATCCTTCACGAGGGTCAGGCGCCCCTCTCTTCTCAGTGGCTCATTTGATTGTCACCTACCTTGCACAAAACCTCCCAGCCCCGAGCACTGTCTGGTGGGATGACAGGCAGTCAGAGTGCTGAGCGCTGTGCAGGAATAACTGAATTAGAAAAAAGCTGCTGGCACTGTAATAAAGCGTTTAATGGACAGACAGCCTCTCTTGCCTTCCTTGGGGTAACACTAAATCCCTTTTTATTGTGGTTTGCACAGATGTTAGTGAGTTATCCATTTCTCTAATCATACTAGAAGTTGGCACATCCATCTTAAATAAGAAGACCAGCCCACTTGCTTTTACAGAGTCCTTTTTCTAATAAACTTGTGTCAGTTTCAGGTCAGTTTTACCAATACAAATAAAATTCAAACAAATAAAAAGTATATTGTCTCGTGATGAGATTTATGTAATTATGTCCCTTAGGTCACTTTAAATTTACACAGGGAGTTCCACCCTGCCTAACCCTCATTACAGCCCGGATTTTCCTGCAAGTCCAGGAAATACACACAAGCACACAACCGCGGACTTTACATTATTGGATCCCCCAGGTCATGCAGAACCTTTGGTGCTGAGCAGCTCTTGTTTCCCTCTGAGGGCTGAGCTGGCCCATGGGTGAGTAGCTCAGGTCTCCCCTGCAGCATCCCCAGGAGGTCACACATTTGTTTTAGCTTTTTTTTTAGTGACTTCTTTTCACATACAATCTGCTCTCTTGCCACGCCAACCTTGCTCTCTTATTTGGCTTGAGGACCACCCAGAGCTCTTTTTGCAAAAGAACATTTTGCAAAAGAGGGTCATATAGCAGGAAAAAGAATTGTTTGTTAAAAGGAGAAGGGGGTAAAAAAGAAAAAACCCTACACACCAAGGTGCTCCCCAATGCAACTTCTGTGGAACTGCAAAGGTCGCCTGAAGTTCAGGCCAGGATAAATAATTGCTGTGGTGAGGGGTTCCTTTTTTCCTTGCCATGGAGTTGATGGGTTCACAGCGGTAGCTGAATGTTGATGGATCGGCAGATGCTGAAAGGCAGCGCTAAGCAGTGACCGGGGCAGAGCTGCACTTCAGTTCCTGGGGCAAAGGGTGCGTTGCCCAGGTCCCCGGGCTGGGTGGACGGCAGAGGCCAGGTGACAAAGCCACCTCTGTCCCCGCACGGGGCAGGAGCAGATGCTGGCCCTGGCCTGGTCCTCGGGCTGCACTCGGCAGGGTGGGCTGCCTAGGCTGCTCTCCATTGTGTAACAGAATTACTGCTCTCCGGGCCTCCCCCTGCAAGTGAGAAGGGCTGTCTCTGCAGCGCTTCCTGGTCCGGTCGTCCACTTCATAAATCAAAGACGATGGGTGGGGAGTTAACTGTTTGGTGTCCTATTGCAGGGAGGGAAAAGATCTACAGCAGCCGCAATGGAGGAGCTGCACCCCACCCTGAGAGCTGCACCCCACCCTGGGATCCTGAGGGTCTGAACTCCAGAAACTGAGGCCTGAGAGGGGGACAGACATGACTCATCTGAGGTTCACCTAACAAGGGCTTGGAAGAGCTTAGATGGGGTGAGAGGTACTGGGTCACTTCATTCATTTCTTCACTTTCTCATTCATTCCTTTATTCAGCAAATATTTATAGAGTACTTATTACGTGCCAAGCACTGTGCTAGGCTCCAGGAGGCTGAGAAAGTGTTTAGAAAAGGGTCTAGCACTTCAATTTTACAATGAAATGTTAGTTTCTATTTATTTGGATATTAGTGTTGAAGTATTAAATTAAAATATAATTTAGGTGTGCATGCTCCTTAATATCTTAGTGGTTTTGGGTTAAATATGCTGTGGAAAACCACATCAATATCAGGGTCCAGGCCTAGGATCACCGAAATATTTGAAAAAAGTTCCCCTTGGTGGTGTGAATATATTTACATGCATATATGCATGCAGAGCATTCACACCTGTGTGCGTTGGGGGCTTTTCCACGCCAGATGTGTGCATCTGTGTCTGTAGTATATGTATGCATGTAATACGTGTGTACGCATGTATATACATACAGATATGCACACTTAGGAACACATTAATAAATGTGAAATAAAAGGTCACTGATGTTGGAACTGTGTAAAGAAATCTTGAGCTGTGGAAATATCCTTTGAAAGAGAATGAGGACTGGATAAAATAAATGAGAAAAGTGGGAAGGGTGAATGACAAATTATGACACAGATTAGTATAGAAAAAGATATTTTGTAGATACATCTGCATTTGAATAGGAGCAAATATTTTGAGTCCATACAGAGATATTTAAATTATATGTGCATTATATATGTGAACATATGTAACATATATATTTGAATATGTTCATTTATCATCAAACTGCCCTTCCATTCAAGACTCCTGGAAATTGAGGCTTTATCCTACAGTTGTTGGGCTGAAAATTAACCACATGTAGCATATGAAAAGGGAGTCATGCTTAGTCCTCAGAAAGCACGTGAGGCGTTAGACTGAGCATCTGAAGCCCGTGGCCTGGACCTTGAACCTACTTGTTGCCTTTGTGACTTTGGGCAAATTATTGAATCTTCTGTGACTTGTGTGGTGGAAGAACAAGAGCACCCACCTTAGTATTAATAAAAGATGTTAATTTCTTTTTTTTAAGGGGGTGTAGGCCAGAGGTCTTGGGGTAAGAAGATTCACCAGAGAAAGAGGGGGGAGCAGAACAGGTGGATTGACTGAAATACACTGCTGAGGGGAGCAGCGGGCAAGACAGAAAGATCTGCTGCGCCATGTGTGGGTCAGATCCCAGGCCGTGGCAGTGATAGTGCTGAGACTCAACCCCTAGACCACAAGGGAGGCCCCTGAAATGTGTTAATTTCTAAGCATAGGGCCTGGCTCAAGACCAACTCTCGATAAATGTGGGCTGCTGTAGGTATTATTTATTCTGTGGGCTGAGGTGTGTGTCTCCAAACTATAGGAGAAACTTTGAGAATGTTTCTGCTCAATTAACATTGGTCACCATCAGTGAGCTGTGTGTTGGTAAAACAGGTCTGCAACCTTCAGGGAGCACAGTCTAATAGAAAGAGAATGGTACTTTCCATTTTCTTGTAACCACATTGGAAAAGTAGAGAGGAGCAGGTGAAATTAATTTGAATATATTTTAGTTCGCTTAATTTGATGGGCTAAATGAAGAACCCTTCAAAGACATCCAGAACCTGTAAATGTGTTCAGTTACATGACAAAGGAGATGCAGCAGATAGAATTCAGTTTGCTCACCAGCTGACCTTAAGCTCGTTGGCTGGGATGAACTGGAAGGACCCGTGTAATCACCTTAGCTCTGAAAAGGGAGGCACAAGAGAACGTCAAAGGGTGACATTTGAGAAGGACTTGACGAGCTCCTGCTGGATTGAAGATGATGCCTAAGAACACGGAAGTCCTTTTGGAGATGGATAAGATTGTCCCAAGCCTGCAGAGAGGAATGTAGCCCTCCCACACCTTCCTCTGAGCCATGTTGGACTCGCAATCTGCTGAACTGTAAGATAATAAATCTGTGTGGTTTTAAGTCACCCAGCTTGCAGTCATTTGTTACAGCTGCAATGGAAAACTAATACACCGATACACCAAATATTATCATTTCAAATCAATCAATATGACAAACTATAATGAGATATATTGCATTCTTTTTTAAACACCATGTCTTTGAAGTCAGTGTGTATTTGACATTGAAACTACATAGTCACATTTCAAATGTTCGATAGCCTCACGTGCATTGGGTGGTCCCATCTTCAATGAGATCCAGAGAACTAGGTGTGGTGTTAGCAGAGGGAAAACACAACCAGGACCTCCTGTTTATAAATTCGCATAAATTTCTCATGTAAATGGCAAATCATTTGTCTAAAATAAGTTCTTTTTTATTTATTTTATTTTTATTTATGCATAAAAGAACTAGGGTGTAGGCCAGAGGTGTGGGAGTGAGAGGATTCACCAGAGACAGAGAGGGGAGCAGAACAGACAGATCTACTGAAATACACTGCTGAGGGGAGCAATGGGCGAAACAGGAGAGGTCTGCTGTGCCATATGTGGTTCAGCTCCCTGGGGATAGAACTCAGGTCATAGTGGTGATAGTATTGAGACTTAACCCCTAGGCCACTAGGGAGGCCCTTTTTCAGAGGCCTACTTTTAACGGTATAGTTTTTTTTTAAGATTTATTTTTATTTATTTATGCATACAAGAGCTAGGGTGTAGGCCAGAGGTTCTGGGGGTGAGAGGATTCACCAGAGATGGATTGGGGAGCAGAACAGGCAGATCTACTGAAATACACTGCTGGCTGAGGGGAGCAGGTTTGGAGAGGACAGGAGAGGTCTGCGGTGCCAAATGGGTTAGCTCCTTGGCCAGGCATCGAACTCAGGTCATTGTGGCTGGTGATAGCTTGATAGCATTGAGACTTAACCCCATGTGCCACCAGGGAGACCCCTAAAATAAGTTCTTATCTTTAGTCCTTTGTCAAAGCTGTCCCTGACATTTGAGGGGATCAATCACTGTTTTAGGAGAGCAAACACGGGATGAGATGGGGATTTTAGATGGGCACTCACCAATACCTTTACCCTGGGGACACAACCCACCCTCTATGGGAGCATAATTTCATTCTATCTATTTCAAGCCTATATAAGAGAAGAAAGATATCATAATCTCCTTGTAAACTTCACTCCTCTCAACCCTGTTCTCCTTAGGTCTTTCTGTAGACAATTGGAATAATGAAGGAGGCCGACAGCCCTCCAGTCCATTTCTGCTACTCCCACATGCTGATGTGTTTGATTCACATATATGGCACCATAAGATATATGCTACGATTCTTTTTCTTTTAGCATTGTCTTCCCTCTCTAGCAATGGTGAAGTGTACAGCTCTGTTTTAAAAGAGATCAGCATACTTTTTGGGAAAAAGATCAGATAGCAAGTATTTTGGGCCTTGTAGGTCCTAGAATGTTTTTCACAACTAATGGACACTTGAGGGCTTTCAAAAGCAGCGATAGACGAGATATCAATGAATGGGTGTAGCTGTCTTCCAATCAAACTTTGATTGCAAAAAATGGGCTGATGAGATGTAGCCTTCTGCCAAGGTGTTCTACTCTTACTCTGGTTTGTCCATTTTAGCTGCTATGTAGTATTCCACCCTTTGAATAGAGCAAGAATCTTTTTTTTTCCCTGCTGTTCCTTTGAACAGTAAAAGCTTACTATCACTCCCCAGTATTGCTGGCATCCTATACCTCTGCAAAAGTGTTTCTCTCAATTAAACTCTTACAAAAAACTGCTGGGTTAGAGTGGCAGCATTCATTCAATTCAACACCTACAGTCACTTGCTCTCTGAAATGGTTGGACTAATTTACACCCTGCTGCCAGGCTGAAAGTTGCCTGTTTTCCCTTCAGTCTTGTAGTCATTCCACAAGGGAGTCCCTGGCCTGGTGACATGAGGGAGAGAAGATACCTGCCAGCCTCAGCCTCTGGACTGTTACCCTCTGCTTCTTGCTTCCAAGACATTAATGCTGCTGGTCATGACTGGAAGGACCCGCTTGTGTTAAGCCATGACACTTGTTTAAAGGATGACCTTTCATTTGATCACATCTTGTTAGGCTTAACTCACACAAAAAAATTGTATGTTTATTTTTATATATATATATATATTTATAATCTTTATATATATAAATAATTTATATATGTGTCTATACATATACATATACACACATACATCTATAAAGAAATCATGGGCAAGTTGGCTTGGACACTGATGACCCAAAAATGATTTTGCAATGTAGGAAATCAATTTCCTGGCCTTATAAGATCATTTCCAGAGGTGTGGTCACCAGAGGAGATGGTGCTTCCATAAAGATCTTTATGCTTCTGCAAGAGTATAACAATTCAGAAATGAAAGCCACTCCATTGAGTAGACCCCCTGCAAGATTGTCTGATGTCTGCTCACGCTCTTGACCAACTAGGGCAGGAGCAGGAGGCAGGTGCTGCCCTGCTGGGAATTTTTTTTTTTTTTGCATGAAATACAGTGACCATTAGAATAGGAAGACTTCTTCAGGAAAATACAAGCATCTGTCGATCAGGGTTATTATTACCTAAGTTCTGAAAAATCTTGCTTTCTCTGTTCTTTGTCATTTATCCAATTATTAATATTTATTAAGCACCTATTATGTATCAGACACTGTTCCAGGTATTCATAATACATCAAATGCAACTGATAAAGTATCCTGTCTTCTTGTAGCATACAACATAGGAAGCAAACAATTAATGATAAGTAGAATAAATATGGGAGCAAAATCTGTTCATTAATTTTTATTGCATATGTATATGTCCTAGGAGTTGAGGTTTCTCAGACATAGTCCCCAAACTCAAGAGGTGCAGGCTTCCACAAGTGAAACAGGTGAATAAAAGAAATGCATTGCAATGCAATCATTAGCCCATTATTCAGGATGTGTTCTTAATGAGCATCTAATGCAACAGAGCATGCCATTAAGGAAGTGTGATGGGGTCTGCTCTAGAGAATGGAGAAGACCCTTTGGACTCTATGGCTGTATTAGTCAAGATTCTCCAAAGAAGCAGCAGTAACAGAAGCTACCTCTGTCTATCTGTCTATCTCTCTACCTGTCTATCTTTCTACCTATCTACATGTGTATAATATACTATATATGTATATGTATAAGCAATGTAAAAATCCATGTTGAAAATCCACATATAACTTTTGACTCCCCCAAAATACTTATAGCAGCCTGCTATTGACCAGAAATCTTCCAGATAATATAAAAATCAATTAACACATTTTTGCATGCTATATACATTACATAATGTATTCTTACAATAAAGTTAGCTAAAGAAAAGGTTATTAAAAAAATCATAAGGAAGAGAAAATACATTTCCAATACTTATCAATACCTTAAGTTTATGTCATCTATTTACAAGATAAATTAGTCTATAGTACCTACATCAATATTGCCTTATGTGATGCCAAACACCGTCGATGTTATACATATTACTAACACTAGGCATCAAAAATGAAAAGATAATGTGAAAAAGAAATTCACATTTATCTACATGTATAGTGATTCACGAGTTGTTAATGAAAAACAGTAATATGATTGCAATATGATTTTTATATTTATTGAAGAAATTCACATATAAGTGAACCCATGCAGTTTAAATCTGTGTTGTTCGAGGGTCTACCTCTGTCTGTGTGTGTATATTTATATCTATCTATCCATCCATCCACCCATCCTGCCAGGCATCCACCTATCCATCTCCCTCCCTCCCCATTTATCTAACAGGAATTGAATCACATGATTACAGAGACTGAGAAGTCACATGCTCTGCCAGTGGTGGAGTTAAGTTCAAATCTGAAGGCTGGAGGACCATAAGTGGCCATCTTCTAGGGTGGAGAAGATGCACAATAAAGCTTAAACAGAGAGCAAGTCCCCCTTCCTCTGCTGTTCTTTTCTGTTGAGGTCCTTAAGGGACAGAATGATTCCCAGGAGCACCGATGAGGGATATCTTCACTGCATCTACTGATTTGAATGCTGATCTCTTCCAGAAACACTCTCACTGACATACTTCACAGAAATGTATTTCACTGGCTACCTGGCCATCCAATGACCTAGCAAAGTTGACCCATAAAATTAGTCATTACAAAAGCCTTTGGGTTTTTTTTTTTTTTAATAAATTTTATTGTTATATTCCCCATACAATTGCAGCCCCCCCATTCTGACCCCAATCCCTCCCCTCCCACCCCCGCCCCCCTAAAAGTGTCTCTGGTTCATAGTTTTTTGTTGATTTTGATTTTCACTTTCTTATAGTTATTCATTTTCCTGGTCCCTTATTTAAGTTTTCTAGATTCCTGCTATGAGTGAGACCATCCGGTATTTTTCTTTTTCTTTTTGAAAAGCCTTTGGGTTTTGGAAAACAAGGAAGATCTTTCCAAGTAGAGGACGATGGAAGAACGGTTCAGGGCAAGGGAAGCACATGGGACATTTGGTGATGGTTTTGGGAACAGGATACATGTGAACTCATAAGGGGCAGGAAGGCCTAGGGGTAGCCTGTGTCTGCAAGCAATCTAAAGTCTACAGGCTCTGGAGTCTTCGGCCCGAGCAGGCTGCTGGTTTGCATGGGTACTCAGTAGCAGTCTATCCAAAGAACAAGTAGATGAGGGCCCGAGACACAGAGAAAAATGTATCAAACACAACCCCATTATTCCATTCCTCAAGGGGACGACTGCTTTCATGCAACCAAACAGTGTTTGGAGAGCCTGGCAGAGAAACAAATTGGACTTATGGTTATTCCTTTGTTTTAAAAATGCTGTCATCTTGAAGGCAGAATTCCAACATTCCTTATGTAATGTGCGGCTCCCTGTTGGAGGGGGTTATCTGAGGCAACTAAGAGGCAGGAAGGCCAAGGGTTCTGGGGCAAATATTCTTTACCCAAGTCACACGGCTCCTGCTAGAGCAAGGGACTGGTCGACATGAGGCCAAAGCCACTGTGTATTCCAGACACTGTGAGGAAGGAGCAGGTGTGAAGCGTGCGGGCAGGGGGATGGTGAACCCACTTTGGGTTACTTAGCTCTGCTTTCCTAGCTTTTGCTCTGATTGCAAACAGACTTGGGCTTCCTTTTGGGATGGTCTCTGAAAACCACATCTCTTTCAGGACTCAAATCTGTCCCCTGGGGCCCCTGGGGCAGGTAGAGTCCCCTCTGTAAGCCTGGAATCTCACCTGTCAAGTGGGGAAACTTTAGTCAAAGGGCCAAACAAGGCAATGCATGGAGGAACAGATTACACTACCTGGCTGTTCCGTGAGTTCTTTTTGGGGATGCTTCTCTTCTGTCTCCGCTGCTGTTCAGCTGCTGTTCACTGGGGGATAAAGGGCAGATGACCTGTTTTTTATTAGATTTATTTTTATTTATTTATTTATTTATTTTTAATAATTTTTTAAGCATTTATTTATTTTATTTATACAAGCACTGGGTACAGTCAGAAGCCAGGAGGGTGAGAGAATTCACCAGAGCCAGAGCGGGGAACAGAACAGGCAGACTGACAAAATACACTGCTGAGGGGAGCAGCGGGCGGCTGGAGAGGTCTGTTGCACCATGAGGGACCCTTGCCGGTAGCCAGGGATCGAACTGGCGCTGCAGAGGCTGCGGGCAGATTTGCAGCCCAGTGCTCAACTGCTGCGCCACCAGGGGAGGCCCTATTTTTATTTATTTACACATACAAGAACTGGGGTGTAGGCCAGAGGTGTGGGGGGTGAGAGGATTCACCAGAGACAGAGGGGGGAGCAGAACAGGCAGATCCACTGAAACATACTGCTGAGGGGAGCAGCAGGGAGGCAGGAGAGGTCTGTTGCTCCATGTGAGTCAGCTTCCTGGCTGGGGATCAAACTTATGCTGCCGTGGCTGGCAATAGCTTGATAGCACTGAGACTTTAATCCCTGTGCCACCAGGGAGGCCCAGATGACCTGGTTTGAACATGGATATGTCTGCTGTGGTCATTTTGGGAAACTCAATGTCTCAAGTATAGGATCGTCCATCAAGGGGTCTGGGCGCCACACAGTTAAGACAGAAGATCATGCATGGCCTTGCATTGTTGAATCATACACAAGCAACCATGTCAACAACACATGGTGATGAGCATTCATGCAGCTCATGTGCTGGTGGGTTGGTTGGGGGTGACCCATGCAGGCTGAGTTCAGCTGGACCACTGCTCTAAGTGATGTGAGTTCCCAGAGGCCAGCAGGCGAGTGTAGGCACTATTTCTTAGGGTGATGATGTAAGTATAAGAGGTGAGCAGAAATACGCAAGAGCTCTTAAGGAAAAAGTTCAGAATCGAGTCAATGTCATTTCCAACTCATTTGACAGTTCAAAGCCAGTCTCCTGGTCAAAGACAAGGTCAGTAGGTGGGGAGATCTGCTCCACCCCCTTAATGAGAGGAACTGCAAACTTACATGGCAAATGTTTGAAGGCAGAGAGGGTCCAAAAATTCCACTGGATGACTCTCTACCACAGTTTGTGGTCTTGGAAACCCCTTATCTGTTTAGTTGTATCAACACACCAACTAGGTTAGGGATGAAAGTTTACCTAAAAACCAATTGAAATGACATATCAATTTATGGGTTCAGCAATTATTTTTTGAACACTTATGTGTGAAGGAATAGGCCACCATGACAAAAGAGAAGGAGATCTTAGAGATCACATTCTAGAAGGGAAAATAAGTAAGCAAGTACAACTGCAGTAAAAAGGGCAGTTGCTGAGTATTACAATAAAAAGGGTTAGTTGCTGAGTATTACAAAACAATGCAAAAGAAGTTTGTGTGATAACAAATGCTGGGGTGTGGAGCAACTTTAAAATATGGGGATGTTTCTGCTCAATAAACTATGGACACTACTGACCATTAACCAGACATCGCTGGGCTGATGGTTGTAGCCTTTGACATTCTCCCAAAGACCCCAATGACCCTCAGTTAGTTCACACGAGGGTCGTTCTATCCTTTCTGCTCTGCTTATAACTCCCCTAAGTGAAGAAGGAATTTTTAAATGTACTTTCTAAAATGTATTTTCATAAGAAGAACTGGGGTGTAGGCCAGAGGTGTGGGGGTGAGAAGATTCATCAAAGACTGAGCAGGGAGAAGAGCAGGCCCCATATGGGTCGGCTCCCTGGCCAGGGATCCAACCCAGGCCATAGCGGTGATAGCACTGAGACTTAACCCCTAGGCCATTGGGGAGGCCCCACTGGGAGGAGATAAACTTCAAACATTGCTTTTCTCTTTTAAAGGTTGGGTCTCCAGCAGCCTCCCTGATGGTGCGAGGGGTTAAGTCTCAGCACTATGAAACTATCTGCAGCCGCTGCAGCACAGAGTTGAGAGTTTGATCCCCAGCCAGGGGGCTGACCCACATGGCACAGCAGACCTCTCTTGTCTCACTCCCCCCCAATACCTCTTCCCTACACCCAGTTCTTATATGCATAAATAAATACAATAAATCTTTTAAGGTTGGGTCTCCAGATTTAGAGGGCCTGTAGACCAGGGAAAACGTATTTTAGCAGAACTATTGATGGATGTATTGGAGTCTTTTTAAAACATCGCATGAAAAGCAATCATGGTAGAAAACTGGTCTTTATACATCACTATGTTGTATGTCACATAGTCTCATCAACAGTTACAGTGACACCAGATCATGGTAAACAGCTGAACCTGGCAGGATTATTAGTTTAGTTAAAATGTTCCCAATCCATAAAACAACCAGGTGAGATAAATATGCCAAGGAGTGAATCATCAAAAACAGACTAGACAAAGCTGCTATAATTGATTATCCAACAATATTCAGTTATTGCATATCTTTAAAGATGTATCTGTAATTTTGATAATGTTGCATTCTTTCCTTATTTTAAAAAGACTTTATTTTATTTTTGTGTAGAAGAACTGGGGTGTGGGCCAGAGGTATGGGGGGTAAGAGGATTCACCAGAGACAGAGTGGGGAGCAGAACAGGCAGATCTACTGAAATACACTGCTGAGGGGAGCAGTGGGTGAGACAGGAGAGGTCTGCTGTGCCATGTGAGTCAGCTCCCTGGCCAGGATGGAACTCAAGCTATTGGGGTGGAAACACTGAGACTTAGCCGCTAGGCCACCAGGAGGTCTAGCATTGTTTTCATCTAAACACTAGCACTTATCCAATCTAACAGTAACTTTATTTCTTTGGTTCTACTGGGAAATTGAGATGATTCCTTCCAAGGTGTGGTCATGAAGACGTGACCTGGGATGGTGTCTCCATGGAGCTCTGTGAGTTTCCTGAAGCAGCTGTCAGAAAAGAGAGATGTTCACAGGAGCCAGGGAGTGAAGAGTAAGTGAGGACCTGAAATGAACAAGGCACTGAACATGGCTGAACTCTACATTTTTACATAGCAGACAATTCAGGAGGGGTAGATAATTGTGGAGATCCAGCTGTGTCCCAAATGGGAAACCCTAGTTCCCTAAGGTGGGGCTACCCTCATCCCAGAGTCCTGAAGCTTTGATGCACCTGAATGTCCTAGCTAAGAGTCAATTGCTTTGGTGCTCAGTCACATTAGAATTATCCCAAGACCACAAAGCTCTGGACTCAAGAGGATAACCTCTGATTCTAGTATATATTTGTTCTTTCTTTTCCATTTGAAACCGGGCAAGCCTGGGGAATGTTGCAGTTCATAGGTCCTTACCTGTGTGCTTACAATTGCAAGGCACAGCTCAAACACAGAGTGTAACAACAGGGTTTATTTATAAGGGGGAGTGGGAGATAAAAAGGAGAGTTTCTAAGTTCACAAATGGCCATCCATCCTACTCCAAATAGTGTCCAGTGTCCAGTAGTCCAAGCCAAAAGGTGCTCGTGAAAGATGCACTGTCCATTCAATGAGAGCCTGGTGCTGGTGGCACACCGATAAGCAGTGGACCAGGACCCAACTCACGTTGGCAGCTGGAGATGATCACCGGTGGTGCTGTTGAGGCAGCAGCAGTGATCCACAGGCCAGGCAACAGCAACAGGCGGCAGCTCCAGAGGCGGCACAGGCACGGGTCAATCAGGCAGCATCAATCAGGCAGCAGCAATAGAGAACTGCAAACAGCTCTTAGAGGTGGCGTGGGCATAGGCCTGTGGTGCCAGTCAAGAGGTGGTGCAGGAGGATTAGGCAGCAGAAGTCAGGAGGTGGTGCAGGTTATGCCAGAGGCAGGAGCAGTGAGGATGCTAAATGATGAGCTGAATATCAGAAGCAAAGGTCATCCAGGAGAAAGAGTTCTATCAGTCAGAGATCTGAAGACAGGAACCAGTGGTCTTCCCAGGTGACAATCCTGAATCTGACTGCTGCCCTGGCTTTAATGGTCTTCAGGGTTCCTTCCCCTTGCGCCCAACAGTGGTGCAGATTTCGAACCTGATTGGTACATTTTCAAAACAGGTGCAGGTTTCAAAACCCAAACCCCAAACCCCATGACAGATGAAATGTGCCCTGCATTGGGACGGGCTATCTTGCACTGGGTAGGGTGGTGGTCAGGGGTGCGTGCAAGGTACAGTGGATCCAGGTACACTCTGCTGTGCCACCAAACCAGGGGCAGCGGAGCTGCTCTTACAAAACAGTGCTAGAAGCTGCACCTCGTCACCCCTCACCCTCCCACCCTGGTCTAACTGCACAGTCATGTCTGAGAAATGGAAAAGCAGGCCTGCTGAGATGGGCCGACAAAGGAACGCCCACCACACCCAAACTCACACTCACACACACACACACACACACACATTGTGCTTGGGGAACCTCCAGTTCTATTTGAGTGGAAAGACATGGAAGTGAGGAATCTCGCTCCCACCCCTGTGTCCTCAGGAAATTCTAGCCAAAATCCAATGGGGGTTTTTTTTCTTTTCCTTTTTCTTCTCCTTTTTTTTTTTTTTTTTTTTCATATATAGAAGACAGAATTCTCAGTCTGTACAACTGTCTCGTGAGAAATTTACAGGGAGAATTGACTCTTTGTCTCTACAAAGCCATGAAGGAAAGAGTCGGAGTGATAATTGCATGCAGTTCAAAATATTTTAAATGAACTTGTTCTTACAAAGAAATAAGTTATGAAGTTAACTTTTGTGTGTGTGTGTGAATAATTAAACTATTGTCACCACTTTAAATTATCATCCATTGTTAACTTACATCATTAAATCTTACCTCTTTGCTAGAGAATAATGAAAAAAATGCACTTAATTAACAGTTATTGCAGGCTCCAGGCCTTTGATAACACAGTCTCAGCCTGGATTTCACGAGTGTGTTGTGTCTTCTTCCCTGTTGTGTTGGCAAGTGCGTCTGATTCTCCCGCATCAGGACAAACTCTCCCTGAATCTGCATTCTTCTGGAATCATCCAATCACATTAGGGTTTTGCTTCTGTGCAAGGGGGGCTGCTGGGGTCCCAGCTGAGTCTTTGTTCTCCTTATGGGATTTATAAAAACGTCCTCGGCCACGGCCATCTCGAACAAACTCCTCCCCCAGCATCCTGCCGTTTATTTTATAGTTGGAACTGGGGAAGAAAGCGGTCAGAAGAAAGGGGTTTGGGTGGGTTTCTCAAATGATCCCCGAGAAAGAGGATGACTCGTGTTCATCTCCTTGTTGTTTCGATTAAAGAGGTGATAGATTTTTTTTTTTCTGGATATTGTTAAAGAGGCTTGCCAGGCCTGTAAGGAGCGCGTGGCATTCTTCAGATGAAATAAGGCCAATCAGTGGAATAATGAGGAAAGTAATATCTCCCCAGAGAGGCTGATGGGGTTTTCATCAAATCAGCCAACCTTTTCCCGTCACTTACGCCGCCATGCACTCCAGGCGGGCCTGCTCCTGCCCCCAGTTCTTCCTCCCCTTTGTCAAAACTCCCCTGTGGTTATCACTGATGGCCAAATTCTCAGGGACCCAGTGCATCTGTGAGCACTGGGTGCATCCTCTTTTAGAAAATAATCACTAGCTCTTCTTTTCTTTTCTTTTGACTCAACTGCCTCTCAAATGCTGGAGGAGCTTTAGAGGCAGAGAAGAGCCAGGCATTGTGGAGAGGGAGGGTCTTCTTCTTGGTGATCTCTGTATCCTTGAACTGAAACTGAGATGGGCAGTTTCACCAGTGCCTGACCTTGGGCAGGGACGCAGGGTCCCCAATGCAGGAATAGATGGCCCCCGGGGGCCCAGGGGGACATCAGTGATACAGGTTTGCCTTCAGCCTTACAGACAATGGTGCCTGGAAACCAGTTGATGACATAGCCATTTTCCCCAGGGCATTTCCAGAACAGCAGGGCCCAAAGGGAGAGAGGGTTAACCTGGTGGCTTGGAACATGTGCTGTAAAACATCTGGTGCATCTGTCCTGTGCTTGAGGACAATCCTCGTAGCTGGATCACCATCTGCATTGCATCACCATGCCAGCCATCCCAGCTCCTCGAAGCTCACCTCTCAATGGGTGGGGTCTCCCAGAGACCAACAAGAAGGCAGCTGCAGTGGGGTGGCTGGCAGGTAAGCCCATGAACACCAGGTGTGGCTTGCCAACTCTTACTGGGGCAGTTGTCTGATGGCTGAGAACCCCATGAGGACTCTGCCAGAGACCGCACCGGACAGGACGTTGGGGTCCATCCACCAGGCCCACTGGACCTCCAATGTGGAGAAGCAAGGCAGGACTCCTCTCTGGCAAGCTGTCAACATGCCAACCCATCCTCAGACCTCAGGGCAGAGCCGGGGAGTCCCGGACAGTCCCTGGAGATGTCCATGAGCTGTGGATTTCCTAGGCAGGGGCTGGGTCCTGGGTCACCAAAGAAAGGGAAAAAAATCACATTTAGCATGTGAAAGTTTTCCAAATTAACTGGGTTCCATTCATAGGAGTCCTCCCACCGTGCTCGGCAAATGATTCAAAGCCTCCACATGATTTCATCTGTGCAGACTCTAATCCACTTACTTAATGAAATACATAATTAACATATTATAATTGCAGTAAAGATGGTTTTGACAGAAATCATTTCCCGTATCTAATACCGTGGTAATTTAATCTGTTCCCCACTCCCTAACACGACCCTCTATGATTAAGTTTCATAAGAATTTTTTTGATTGATTGACTCATCTGACGGGCTGGGCCCTGCTAAAGGCGTGTCTGTCAGTTTCAGGAGCGCGGTGCAGTCGCGGCAGATGGCTGCGCAGGCTCCGCGCCGGCTCCCTGTGTGGTCCCTGTCTCGCGCGCTTTCTCTTCCGTTCCTCTTCTCCTAAATGCCCTGATAATCCACCCTCGCTCGCCTGAACTGCCAAACCCCGCATGTTGTTATCTGCTGCGCCTCCGTCGTGGGCATGGCTGCTCCAGGCGGGGAAGCCCAGACGTGCTTGGGCGGCGGTGGGAGCCAGGTGCCAGCCGCCTTCACACCCCAGCGCCCCGCCTGGCCTCTGCAGCCTCGCCAGCCTCGCTGGTGGGGGTTCAGCTGACCCCCCCTTTCAAGTCCTGCTGAAAGCTATGGGACGCCTGGGGAGGCAGAGCCGCCCCTCTCTACCTCTCACCCTTGTACCTTCTGCCCACCTCGGGGGACCTGGCCCCACCCGGCCCACAGGACACCTTGCCTGAGTAAGGAGCCGGGATTTGAGCACCTTGGCTCCTCAGGTATTTGGCGGGGCTCCAGGGAGTGGGGAATGCCAGAGGATGCTGACTGGCCTGTTCCTGGAGAAGGGCAGCCAGTGGAGGGGCCTGGGGCAGGGGAGAAGTCCCTGCATTCTCTTCCAGGGGCAGGAGGGCTGGGAGGACCCTGCATGGTGGGCCCTGTGAGGCCTGCACCTGTTGCTTTCTCAGGGCTTCCTCAAGGTTGCGACTGTGCGTCAGGCACCCACGGTGTACCAGGTACTCGGGCGACGGAGTGACTTTTAACTGTGGAGAAACAAGCCTCTGCGGGCTCAGCAGTGTGCTCACCGTGGGCCTCATGTTAGCCGTAGAATCAACTGGAGTGAGAGGCAAGCGCTGCTGGAGCTAGGCCTCGAGGGAATGCCATGACTGTTAGTGGGGGGTCTGTGGGAGGCCCTCTGACCTAGGGCAAAGGCCAAGGCAATGGCCTGGTGGGCAAGGCCCAGGGAGGCTGCTGGATTTGGGGATCCAGACCCTTAGGGTGACAATGGCTCCAACCTCTCCCTGTGGTCAGTTGTGAGCTGGTCTTTTATAGGCCTCCTCCCACGGACAGGAAGGGCCCTTCCCTGGGGGTTCACCCCCACCCTTCATAAAACACCCATCCCTCCAACAAGATTCATCGGCTGCAGTCCATCATCTTTGTCCCAAACCATGTCCTTCATAGACTTGCTGTGTCTCCTACTGGACCACAGCTGGGGTACAGCACCTCCCAGCACCGAGGTACAGACATAACACTCGAGTCTGTGGAATAAACTGCCTGCTGCCCCAATCCTCCACCCTCCAGTTGAACCAAGGGCGTCGGAAGGAGAGGGGCTGGAGCACCCAAGCTTCCTCCCACTAGCCCCCCACCGCCGATTGCTGTCTTGAGTGTCCAATTCAGAAGCTACAGAGGCTTGGGCTCTGTGAGCAAGGGTGTGCACTGCTGTGGCCTGCCCAGAGGCTGCTCAGCCACCTCCAGACTTTGGGACACCTGATCCCACCACACACTCTTTCTGGGCCTCTTCCTCCATAAAAAAATAAACAAAATTCTATTTTACCATGGCATTTATGTAATGATACATAGACTCTTGGGCCATA
This sequence comes from Talpa occidentalis, assembly GCF_014898055.3. Lineage (NCBI taxonomy): Eukaryota > Metazoa > Chordata > Mammalia > Eulipotyphla > Talpidae > Talpa > Talpa occidentalis. Next base: position 26,517,325 of record NW_023601754.1, on the reverse strand, counting down.
AAAGTTCACTTTTTTCCCTGATATTAATCCAAAGCCTTTTTATTTATTTATGTATTTTTTTTTTAAAGATTTATTTAGTTATGCATACAAGAACTGGGGTACAGGTCAGAGTTGTGGGGGGTGAGAGGATTCACTAGACAGAGTGGGGAACAGAATAGGCAAATTGTCTGAAATATACTGCTGAGGGGAGCAGCAGGTGAGACATGTGGGTCAGCTCCCTGGCCGGGGATCGAACTCGTGCTGCAGTGGCTGAGGCTAGCTTCATAGGTTGCATCTTAACCCCTTGCACCACCAGAGAGGCCATCCAAAACATTTTTAAGCAAAACATTTTTTTTTTAAATGTAATCACCTAGAGGTATCGGGGTCTGGGATGCTTCTCTTGCTGGAGAATAATGCAACGCTGGGGACCTCCCCTCCCCTTATCACCCTGACTGCCTCCCTGGAGCTCAGGTAACATCGGCCTCCTCCCTCCATGCAGAGGAAGCTGGAAGGGCCCCCAAAGTGTCCTCTAAAGTCAAAGTGACCCTTTTGGTGTCCCTGCATGACACCAGTCCCCAGCACACACTCCTCTTGCATCATTCCCACCAAGCTGGGGTCTCCTCCGAAGTACCGGCTCTTCACGGTAGTGTGGGGTTGCTGTCTCAACCACGGGCATGGCGAGGGCAGATCCTCCTTATTTCCCTGCATCTTAGAACCAAGAGATGTAATAAAAGCAGCTGTGCCTCTCTGCAGACTAAGCCTTGGGATACCAAGACGCAGCAATAAACTCTGGGGTGGGGGTTGGAGCTATCCTGGAGATGGGGCCAGCCTGGGCACTAGAAGGGGCCAGGGCCAGGCTATGGCCAGAGGAAGGCCATCTGCGACCCTGGGAGGCCAGGGGGCACCGCGAGCTCCCCTGCATGCCGGCAGCTGCCCCCAGGCTCACTGTGCCCTAGCTGGGCGGGTGGCAGGCCCTGGCGGCTCCGGGCAGCCTGCTCTGGCGCCTGTGGCGGGGGCGGGGCGGCTCTGTGTGAGTGGCAAGTGTACATGAACACCACCACGTCAACTGCCAATATGTTATGAGGCCTTGGTAACAATCCCGAGTCTCCGGGGAGCGCTGCTGCAGTTCAAGTGCGCACCAGACAGAGAGAAAACAATTTCTGGTGCCAATAATGCAGCACAGATGAAAAATGTTTTAATATTTGAAGCTGCTTTATGGCAGAAGCGATGACAGTGATGGACTCAATGTCAGCTTTTTTTCCTGAAATGTCATCTTTCGTCTATGAGTTTTCCCTGCTCCGGAGGCATGCAAGCCTAATGCCGGCTCGTTGCAGCCATTGATCATTGATTTTGTTCTAAATGGAAAGCTTGCCAGAAGACTAGAAATTCTGGAATTTATTAGGATTTCTTTAAGAGGCACTTTAGCTCAACAGTTCTCATTACTGTCTTTACAATGTTACTTATTTTTCTTTTTATGTCATATGATTTGTAAAGGGTTAGTACTCAGAGAACAATATACGATTAAACCATTGTGCACGCGGAGCTGCTGGCTTAGTGAAAAGGATTCTCGGGGGGCTAAGTACATATTTGACTAGGGAACGGCAGCATGGGGCTATTTTACCAGCAAAATCTGTATTTTGAAATTTGCTGATAGGGTTTGTGTTTCAATGGAAGTTTTGATTAAACCCGGTCACTTATAAATGAATACCTCTTAACTCCACGTCAAAAGGGGGAAACATTTATGCTCCGACGCTGGTTCCATAAACATCCTGGGGTGGGTACCACATGCCTTCATGATGGACGTGGGCCCTGCTCGGCCCCTCGCGGACTCTGGGTGGCCAGGGAAGTCCTAGAAGCTTCATTTACAGGGACCCTCACTTCCTCCCCAGGAGAGTGGCTCAAGACTTTAGGATGTACTAAAGACTTTAGGATGTACTAATGTTTCACATACTCATATAGCCACATATAGGCGATCATTCTTCATTTGACTGGAAAGAACTCATTTGCATTAGACAGTTGGCTAAATGTTTTTCTTTTCTGATGTGTTTCCACTGGCACAAGACTAGTTCAAATAGGTATGTTAGCTCTTGGCTGGGCTGTCTGACATCCAGGCTTTATTACAGAGCTGGGTGCCCGGGGAATGTGAATTACAGTTTGTATCAGCCTTGGCCTCCTAAACACATCAGTCAGCCTAGTTGATTATGGAATTTGCTCTGGAGCTGGGGCCTCAAGATCCCTCTCCGAGCGGGCTTGCCTGTTTGCACAGTGCCAGCAACCCACAGTAGCTGCTGTGGTCACACAAAGAGAAATCCGAGGACAAGGAGCAGAGAGCCTGGAGAAGGGGGAGCAGAGGAGACAGAGCCAGGCTTCCAGCCACATCCCGGGCTGAGGCTCACAGTGGCTGCGCCCGAGACAGCAGACCTTGCCCAGCCCTCCACTAAAGCAGGCTGCATGGCAGCTGAAACGGATGAGGAAACTTTCTGGAAAATGACATCCACATCAGCAAAGCTGGGCCCGGATCTGCAGATTGAGTATCTGGGAGCAGAGTGTCCTCTCACGGCCCGGGGATGCCACCAGCCGCAGCTCTGTGTGTGGCGAGAGCGCTGGTGTCTGGTGTGACACGCCCTCCACATGCTGGGAGGCCTTCTGCAGATGGACGGGGCTGATGAGCAGCAGGCAAACACCACATGGCACTCGGGCGCTGTGGGATGAAAGGAAAAGCCCTACCCTTGACCTCCCAACCGCAGGACAGTAACCCCTGTTGTTATGACCCTATTACTGCTGTATATCGATGAGGACCTCCACTCCCTAACAGGTAACTGCCGCCAAAATGCTCCCCTGAGCCATCACCCTGCGTCCCCTCTCCCATGCCGCCAGCCCCCACCCATGGTCCCATGGCAGCTACAGTGTCCCATTTAAAACAGAAAACACATCATATGACCTGTCAGCTCTAAACCCACATGGCTTCCAACTTCACTCAGAGTAAATGTCAGCAATTTTAATGACCTAACAGCCCACGTGATCTGGGTCTCTGTCCTTTCCCTACCCTCATTTCTGACTGCCCTCCTCTCACCCACGTGTGGCCCTGCCTGCTCCAGGGCCTTTGCATATGGGGCTGCATTGAAGACCAGCTTCCCCCAGGTGCTCTCAATGCGCCTGCCTTTCCTTTCCTTCTGGGTTATGCACAGCTTTTCTCTGACCCCTACACAATGCTCTATTTCCTCCCATGCTGCTGTCAGGCTGAGTACTCCAGAAGGAAACAGACACAGACGTGGCGTTTGGATGCAGGATGTTCGAGAGGTGTGCACACTATGCAGAGGGCACGGGAAGCAGGACTGGGCAGGGGAAGAAGTGAAACTGGTATGCAGGCAATCGGGAGCCAGTGCCAGCCATCAGAGTTCCCCCAGAGGACCGAGATGAGATGCCAGGTGGTTATGTCTGGCCTGCTTGTTCCCAGATGGAGGCTGCCCAGAGGGCGGGTTGGCCGGGAGGCAGCTCTCTACAGTGGAGGCCCATTGGAAAGGGACCTCAGTGGACCTCACTGGCAGTCTCAGTAGAGCTCACGGTCCCAGATGGGCAGCAAGCCTCCCTCCTCAAGGCACTTTCCATACCCTCTTTTCTTTCTTGATTGTACTTATGCTACTTGAGATCATGCCAGGCCTTTATATGTTGTGCAATTACTGCCTCTCCAGGAGGGAGGATCTAGTCCATCTTGCTTTTCCCTTGAGTCTGCAAAGAGACTAGTAGGAAGTAGTTGCTCAGTAAAAATTGTGGAATAGGACAAAGCTCACTGAACATCTTCATTGTCTTCTCTAGCACCCTAAAGGTTGGTGTTATCCACATTGCATTCTCAAGAAAATGGAGATTTGAGAAACAATCAGACAAATTCAGAAAATGTGACAACTGGAGCCACAAGAGCTCAGATCTGGGCTGCACAGCTACTGGCGTATGTTTTTAACCACGTGGCCTGTGGAGGGGACCTGTGGGGCTAAGAGGAGGATGCTGGACCTCGGCAGTGGGGCCTGAGCACCAAAGGAGACTTGGAGTTAGTCCAGGTATACAAAGGCCAGGCCATCCTGCCACCCAGGTGTGTGCCACGCAGAAGGCTGTGGGGAAGGGGTGGCTTGGAGGTTGCCTTGGAAGGTGGGCCGATTCTGAGCCTAGCTTGGCCTTGGCCCATTCGGCAGCTGACAGGGAGGTTCAGGGAGCCACTGTTTCCTCCCTTGTCCAACTTCCTAAGTGAGGGCGCCTTCTTGGTCTCATGGTTTATTCTAGCCTTGATGGAACCCACTGGGTTGATAATAAAGCAATAAAGAAATGAATGCATGTTTCCAGGCTGGATTCTTCAATGCTACCAGTTCTGGCTCTGTCCAATACTTTACAGGATCCACACAGCTCACCCATTCTTTTTTTAAAAAATATGTTTCAGATATTAGCTCTTTTTTTTTAATTTTTGCATAAAAGAACAGGGGTTTGGCCAGATGTGCAGGCCAGAGGTGCGGGGATTAAGAGGATTCACTAGAGACAGAATGGGGAACAGAACAGGCAGATCTACTAAAATACACTGCTGAGGGGAGAAGCAGGCAAGACATGAGAGGTCTGCTGTGCCATGTGGGTAGCTCCCTGGCCAAGGATTGAACTCAGGCCACAGGAACTATAGCGCTGAGACTCAACCCCTAGGCTATCAGGGAGGCCCGACAAATCCATTTTTTCCTGCTCTTCTCCCTAAGGATACCCCTTTATCTAAGGGTCTTGATGAGCTTGATAAAGAAAAGGAATGCTACCCAAGCAACGCCGGCTTCTTCACATTTGAGTCCTAAACTGGAGGTGGGGGGGGGGGAACCGAGAGTCTTGATTAATCAACCTCAGACTATGGCCTGAGCGAGAGCTTGACAACCAGAGCAGCTCTAGTTCTAGATCTTTCTCCAGAATGCTTCTCCACTTCCTTTTCTCCTTACTTCTCTCTAGTCTACCAGTTACTCCCCCTTCTACCAAAAATTTCCCTTTAATGAGGCCAGTGTTGCTTTCCATTACTTGCAACAAAGAACCCTGAGAAATACACACACCCAGGTAGACCCAAGGGGGACAGAGCAAAAAAGAAATGTCCCCTGACCCCATGCCTATTTAATGCAACTACTTGCTTAGTTCTTACCTCTCTCTTTCATGAAACTTCTGTGGTGGTTTGCTGCAGAAACTCTCACAATGAATGCGTAAAACAAAACTGCAAGAGCAGTGGGAAGAATTCAAGGGAGAAATCATTTCTGCTCCACCTCCATTTGACTCTGAGATTCCTAAAGCCAAAGCACAAAGGACAATGTCAGCCGCGCCTCCCTTACTCTTGGAAAGCAGGCAGAGATTGGGGGGGGGGGCAAAAATCAAGCCATCCATGTAGGAAGTTGGGGGGCCATCCAGACCCAGACACTGACACGTACTACGCCTACTCTTAGAGGGGGGTGCAAGCAGTTTATGACCCAAATTCAGCACAAGGGTTGGCTTTCTTTGGCCTACATGGTGTGGTTATTCAAAATCAGCAACTAATGGAAGGCTCACAAGGAGTGAGCCCCTCCCAAACAGAAGACTGTATCTGTGCAGTCTCTGCACAGGCTCAGGACAGCATCCCTTTGCCCACCTGTGACTATGCAGGTGCTTCCTGTCATCAACCCTCTCCCTCTGCAGGGCAGCAGCCTCCTGCCTGCCGGTGACCTGTCCCATGCTGGGGCTTCTCTTTACTGACCTCCCTCAGCGGAGGCAGCTCTCCTCAGGGGCCCCGCCTGCAGCCATGCAGGCCTCTCAGCAAACCTGTCCCTTTCGGGGCAGCTCTTCCTGCCTGCTGGTGTCTACGCAAGTGTCTTTTACTCTTCTGTCCCTTTCCCTAATAAACCTGTTCTTTAAATATAAAAAAAATAAATAAAATTAAATCACATCTGGCAACGTGGGCTGCATTTCTAGGTGGTGGCCTGACCGGGTGCTGGTGTGAAGAGCTGGTGTCCTGTGTGAGGGCCTGTGCCCTCTGCTGTCACCTACTGTCAAATCCCAGGTCTGCTTCCTTGTTTCTGTTATTGATGTTTACATCGTCTGTATGTGCTGCCACCTCCCCCAGCCCATGGATGATCAGGCATAGGAGTTGAGATGTGGGACTGAACTGGACTGTGGAAGGGTTGGGTTCAGGAAAAGGGACGAGGTGCCCCAGGCAGAGAGGTGGGGTGGACCTTGCACCAGTGAGGCTGTGAGGAAGCTGCCAGGTGACCCAGAGGCCTGTGTTTGGAAGCTTGCCAGCAAGTGGGCCATGACAAGGACTGGGCCTTGTGCCCACAGGTTGGGGGGGTGGGCGGCACTATGATGTCTGGATAGGAGGATGTTGATCTCAGGGGGTCCTGAGACCCACCCAGGCCGGGGTGCCTGACTCACCTTGTGAAGCTGCAGCTTCCATGAACACTTGGGCTGATCCAGGGGACCCCCAAGAGTGTGTGGTGGGAAACTCTGGGGAGGCCCTGGGAGCAGGAAACTGCATATACAGCTTGGTTTCCAAACCAGCTCCAATACAGCAAATCAATGTGGGGGTCTAGTCTGAACCCCTCACCTTTCAGAGACTCAGTTTCCTCATCTGGGAAACTGCACTGATGTTGCCTTTGTTAGGCAGTTGGGAGAGTGTAGAGCCTGCAGGCATTCTGTGCTCAATAAGTATTAGTGACATCAGGCATTCGAGGAGACTTCCAGAAATCAGCCGGGTACACACACTTTTGGCAGCTCCTGGGCTGGAAAGGCTGAGGTCACGGGGCAAGTTTCCCTCATGGAAAGCAGGCGGGAGCTCTCGGAGGGTCTTCCTCTGGCCCTCACACCAGTTCTCCGGGCCATCTCGCAGACTGGCTCTGTGTGGCCCACGCCCTCACCCTTTTTGTAGACAGGCCCAGCGCTTGCCAGAGCATGGCCCCTCTAAAGAGGCCCCTGTACTCACAGGAGTGTCCTGACTTGGGTCTCTGTGAGGAGGCTCTAGAGGGGCGACTGCAGGGCCTCAGGGAGGGGAGGTGTGGCAGAGAGCTTCATCCTCCAATCCCTTCTCACCCAGTAGCCACCTAGCTCCGATCCTCATGCCAGGCCTGTGGGAGACAGCAGGAATAAATGATGCCATCTGTGCCCTCAGGAGCCCTTGGGATTCTTGCCCACCTCAATTATCACACATCTAGAACCTTCCCTGAGTCATCTCCTACAGAATGTCCTAATTCAAGGCTAATGTGCTCATATTTCTTTTGATATCCACATTATTTCAAATCTCACATAAAAATGACTTTACTAATGTTTTTATCACAGTATCTTATATTTGTACAATTCAAATGTGCAGCGTATGCAGCCTCTTATTTTTACAGCATGTCCCTGGATGAGTGTAGAAGGCTGACATCTGTATCACAGAACTAAGAAAGCATCAGGGCTACAAAGGAGAGTGAGGGGCACGGGCCCGGCTATGAACTCTCTACATCTTAACATGGATCGGATGTCAAGAGCAGCAACACGACCGTGGCCTCAGCCTTCTAACAAGTAACATGCCAGGGCCACGGTTACTGTGTCTCTGCCTCAGTTTCCTTATTTTGAAATCAGCAAGACTGCATCTTCTCTATGCTTTCTTTTCATGCTGACATCCCGGGGTCCTTGGGGAGGTGAGGGTTCCTGGCTCTGAGCGGGGATGGGGGTGAAGGCAGCCCTGCACCCAGGGCTCAGGGGGAAGGGAATGGCATCGAAGGAAAGGCTGGTGGGAGACTGAAGCAGGATGTCGGGGAATTGGCCGACTTGGACATGGGGGAAGGGAAGTCGAAAGAGAAGTGTTTGTGTATAAATGCAGAATATGACCAGACGGGTGAAAGCTCACCCACCGATAGGACAGGACTGGTGCTCTGTGAGCTCACGCCGCCATCCCAGGTCCTCAGGCGTCTGTGTTTGGAGATGTTCCTGAACTATCGATTTACAGCAGGACCCCAGCACTGGAGGCTGCATTTGATGGAGGGTGCTGTGGGAAGATGGGAGGCAGTGATGGGAGGGCTGGGTCTGACAGAAGGCCAGGCTTTTGGGGGTATACCTTTCCAGAACAGCTCAATTTTCCTGCTTGAGGAACTAGTGCAAGCTGGAGAGGGGGCCAAACTTCCAACCAACTGTGTTGGAAAGCAGAAGTCACTCAGCCCTAGTGAAACAGAAATTCCTAAGTGCCCTTAATCACATCTCTTCAAGATGCATTAAAGACCATCTGGTGACAGATGAGACCCAACAAAGATGAATGTTTCTTAGAGCTGTTCATGGACGTATTGATGGGGAAGGATATGGATAGAGGGGTGCATCATGTGGAACCCCAAAGCACAGCCTGGGCTCAACAGGATCTCCTCAAACTCTCCCCCAAACCCAGCCCATGTGGGTGGGGATGTGGGCCTCCCTGTAATTACCGACCATCGCTTATCTATTAACCAATTCCATTTGCTGACTGGATCTCCTGTGAAGGCCTCTTGTTTTAATTAGCACGTCTCAGATGAAGAGTAAACAAACATTCTAACAAACTATTATGACATAAAGTTGATTTTTCAGTTACTCAACTGCTATGCCGTGGATATGGTGAATTTAGAATTAAATGCCTCTCTCAGAGGCTTTAATGATCTCAGTCAAGAACGTTTTGATTAAATTAAAGCTATTGAAAATGTGTTTTTTGAAAGAGAGTGTGAACAAAACACCCAAGAGTGAGTCAAGTCCTGGGTCCCAGGCTCCTCTTTTGTCCAAGCTGGTTTGAGGAGAGGGCACGGGGGGACACCCCTGTGGACCAAGACAGGGTGGCTTATGGCAAAGACCCCTTAAATTTTCATTTAACAGACTCAAGTGTTGGGATCCTAGTTGGGGTTCCTTAGAAGCAGAGCGTCGAGTGTCTCTGTACTTGTACAAGTAATTTATGGAGGGGGCATTGTCAGTAGGGTGTGTTGTTGTGCAGGAAGTAGGGGAAGCTGTGCACGCAGCTGGAGCCTAGCTCAGTTGGATCCCATAGGGGGCTCTGGCATCTTAATGCACCATAGAGATGTTCTGCCTTAATACAAGGGGTTTTGTCACCCTGCATCAGTCAGCCACTGGACGGAGACCCTGTCCCCGGGGAAGGCGTAGGCTCACAGGCTTTCCCGAGTCATGAGGGTGAGTCTCCAGAAAAGGGTGCAGCCATGAGATGTTGGGAGCCCACCTCACAGCAGCTGGGTGGGAGCACTCACCAGCTCAGTACGGTGGACTTGACAAAGCACCAAGGCCTCACTTGGCTACACTATTAGGTGTTGTGTCTCCTTTTTGATTCCCAAAGAACTTCTACTTAGGTAGTTCCATTCAGTCTCCTTCCAAATCCAGGAACTAGAGTAAGAATGACCTACTAGGTAGGCAATTGCAGGTGAGGGCCAGAGAAGTTACCCAAAGCTCTGAGGTCACTCCGCAGGCCAGTCATGATGCCCCACCTTGGCTTCCCCCAGCCACCATGTCTGGACCGTGGCAGCTGATCAGGCTGGACGCTGAGTCTGCCCAAATCTCTGGTGGAAGGGTAGGTGGCCTAAGAGAGTTGGGATGGGTAAATGTATCTCCTGGTGCAACAAGAGGACTTGAGTGTCATTCAAAGGGACCACACATTTGGAGTGTGTCACTTCCCCTACCTATTTCCAAGTTGTTCTTCTTTGGGCAGAAACAAGCTGATCCAAGCAACCTCTGCCACTGTTGACACGAGCAGTGAGCCCCTCTGCCTACCTGAAAATCTGTCTACAAGCTGCCCCATCTTTCTGGACCTTATCCTTTCTCAGCTTCCTGGCCCCATTTTTCCACATAGTTAACACTTTCAGGCAGACCCTAGTCTTGCCTTCCAAGAAAGCACGGACTTGACCTCCTCAAGAGAGCATGGACTTGACCCTCCCAAGTACCACTCCAGCTCAGTGCCAGTGTCCAGGTTAAAGGCTTGTCAACTCCAGACCCTGCTGCCTTCCAGCACCAGCACCATCTTTCTACTCCAGGAAGAGCGATGATTCCTGGTTTCCCCACAGGACTTTTATTTATTTATTTATTTTTTAAAGATTTATTTATCCATATAAGAACTGGGGTACAGGCCAGGCATGGTGGGGGGGTGAGAGGAAGGACTTTTATTTTTTAAACATCTTTATTAAGCTATGATTGACCTATAATAACAGTACATATTTAAAATGTACAACTTAATATGTTTTGACATGTGTATACATCTGTGAAACCTTCATCAAGATCAAAAAAACAAACAGGGAGTCTTCCTGAATGGCCGGGGGTGGGGGGCTGCTGGGGAGGAGAAAGGAGTGAGGTAGACACATGGGGGTAGGGGGAGGAAAGGGTGACACTGGGGCAGCTGCCCCTTGACCTTGGTGGTGGCTCTTCTTGACCTGGTGGATTTTCCATCTTGGGTGACAAAACTACAGATATCCCAACACACTGACCGAAACCAAGATGGTGGTAGAAGAAAGACAAAGGCTAAACCACAACCTCATTGCCACAGAAAAAAACATGCCCACCAGAGCCAGGGCAGATCAGGCAGGACCAAATTTGGAAGAATGCAGTTTCTGAAATCCTATTTGTCTGAAATCCCACTGAAGCAGACCCTTTAGCTTCTTCCTTTCATTAGTATTCCCCCACATAAGTCTCTGTTTTTCCCCAATTTGGGGAGACGGCCATTGTGACAGTTGTCTTCCATGCCCAAAGATAAGACTTGATTTCCTTCCTTCAGAAAAAGAAAGGAAGGAAGGTAGGTAGGAGGGAAAGAGGGAAAAATGTAGGGAGAGAGGGATGGGAGAAGGAAATCTATCATCCCCTCTAAACGTTGCCTCATGCCACCTTGGTAAACCCTCTCTATTCCCCCAGCCCCAGGCAGCTATGGATTCTATTCTATAAACAGAATAATACAATATGTCCTTTGCATTTGTATGACATTTTATTCAATAAAGTTATTTCAGATTCAAGAGTGTTGCTGCATATTTTAGTTGCTCACTCTTATTTATTTCTGAGCAGTACTCCATTGTATGGATTCACCATAACTTGTTACCCATCCATCTGTTGGTGGATATTTGTGTTGTTTCTAGTTCAGGGCTGTTACAGAAAGATGCTATGCACATTCATGCCCTTTGTATAGACATGTATTTCCTATCCTTTAGGCTGATACCTATGAGTTTTACTCATAGGTTGGATGATATGGCAAATATTTGATTCACTTTCTAAGTAACTGCCAAACTGCCCTACAAAATGGCTGGACATTTTAGTCTAGCCTGGCAGTAGAAGGCGATTTAGTTCCTCCATTGTTTTGATATGATGGGTGTGGTGTGTCCACTTTAGTTTTTTAAACTTTACCTATTTTTCAGTGACATCTGTGTTGTCTTAGTGATGAATGATGGTGAGCATCTTTTTGTGTGTTTTGTGTCATCTGTATGCCTTCTTTGGTAAAATATCTGTTCAAATATTTTTCCCATTTTGATTGGGTATTTGTCTTTGTTGAGTTTTGAGAGTTTTTAAAATATATTCTGGATACAAGTCTTTTATCAGATACATTCTTTGCCAGGAGTTTCTACCAGTTTGTGGCTTATCTTTTCATTCCCCTGGCAATAGGTTTAGAAGAGCAGAAAATATTTTCAGTGAAGTGCAACTTATTTTGTTCTTGTATTGATGATGCTCTGGAATTATATCTATTTTGGCATCATTCAAGGTTCACAAAGATTTTCTCCCGTATTTTCTTCTAGGAATTTTATAGCTTTATATTTTATATTTAGGTCCATGCTCAATTTTTTAAATTAATTTGGCATGCTGTGTGCAGTGTGAATCCAAATTTTTTTTTTTTTGCCTGTGAATATCCAATTGTCCCTGATCCATTTGTTGGAAAAAATCTTTCAGAGTACTGCTATTGCTCCTTTGTGAAAATTAGTCATCTAAATAAATATAGATTTATTTTTGGCTATCCAGTTCTATTTTACCCATCTATTTTTCTAGCTTTATGCCAATACCATATTGTTTTGATGACTGTAGCTTTATAATAATTCTTGAATTCAGTGGCAGTCTAGCTAGTTTTCTAGCTAGATTTTCCACTTCTGGAGTTATTTTGGTTATTCCATGCCCTTTGTTTTTTCATGAGTTTTAGAATCATTTTGTCAATATCTACAAATAGCCTGCTAAGATTTTGACTGATTGAAATATTGTTAAATCAATTTGGGAAGAACTGACATCTTAATAACATTGAGTCTTCCAGCTCAATGCCACCTTGGCTCAATGCCATCAGCAAGGTGTGTATCTCTCCAGTTACATGGTTCCTTTTTAATTTCTCTCACAATATTTGCTCTTGTCTGTGTATATGTCTTTCACATCTTTTGTCAGATTAATGACTGTTTTATATTTTTGATGCTATCATAAATGGTAGTTTTAAAGATGGCAATTTATGATTGATTGTTCATTGCTGGTATCTGGAAATGCAATTCTGTGTTATATTGCTTTGTAGGTTACAAACTTGCTAAACTTAGTTTTATTAACTTTTCTGTAATGCCATCAGATTTTCTACATAGGTGATTATGTTACCTGTGAATGAAGAGATTTCTACTTCTTCCCTAAAGCCTAGTAGACTTCAGAACATGAATTTAGACAGCAAAGGTGACTCCACGTGTTGCCCTGGAGCTGAGCAGAGACTTGTCATGTGGCAGGGATGAGGATTTGCTGAGAGCAGGGACAAGTGGCACAGAGGCTCTCTTCCCATCTCTCCCAGGCAGAGCTTAATAACTTGACTGTATCTACTTGACACCAAAACAAGCAGTTGTGAAATGAAAATTTCAGAAAAGAAGCATGATCATTTGGCATACTATGAATAAAACTTACATTTAGCTATCTCTCCTTTGAACCAATTTAATTATCTACGTATCAATCTATTGTATCTATCTATTGATCTACCAGTAGATTATTCATTACTAGTATCTGGAAATGCAATTCTGTTTTCCATCATCTATCTATCAATCGATGGATCATCTACCTATCTGCCCATCTATTTCATAATTCAGAGAAATTAGGACATGTGTGTAAATACACTGCCTTGGTCCAGAATGTATTGTCTTAAAAATGTGCTGTTGATTGAGTTCTAGGTTTCACTTCATTTCTTTTGTGGCGCACAAAACATTGTCATTCTATAGACTCAGTTATTCATGCCTTATTGGGGGCACTTACTACATATCAGGCTGTTATGTTGATTGTGGTTTCTCGGTTCATGACACGAACTCTCTGCTTTCAATGAGCCCGCTTCCTTGTGTAGGAGAGGGGATAACAAATCTCTATGTTGTTATGAGAATGTATGTTCATATCCAAACCCATACTCATATCCATGACTCCAACTAACGACAAGGTCTAGAAAAAAACATGACAGAGGCGACTCACTGAGTTTCTCCTGGTTAAAATCTTTAGAGTTATCCTTGATTTCTTCTTTCCCTCAGACTACACCCAAGGTCATTCATTAAGATGGTAAAGACGGGCCTCCCTGGTGGCGCAGCGGTTGAGCGCTGGGTTGTGAAGCTGCCCGCAGCCTCTGCAGCACTGGTTCGATCCCCGGCCACTGGCGAGGGTCCCGCATGGCGCGCAGACCTCTCCTGCCGCCCGCTGCTCCCCTCAGCAGTGTATTTCATCAGTCTGCCTGCTCTGGTCCCCGCTCTGTCTCTGGTGAATCCTCTCACCCTCCCGTGCTTCTGACTGTACCCAGTGCTTGTATAAATAAACAAAAAATCTTTAAAAAAAAAGTCATTAAAAAAAAAAGATGGTAAAGACTGAGCTCAAGTTTTGAGAGAAAAATACAAGAGTTAGGTTTTACATATGATATATCTGAGATTTCTAAAAGATCTCTAAGTCAGCAATTAATTATAAGGATCTGATGTTTCAATGTTGTTGGCTCAAAAACTGGGAGGTTATCAAAAACCATGGGAGGCTTAGAATGTGCATTTAGGAGAATTTGAGAGAGTGTGTCCTCAGCACCATGGCACTGAGACTGGGAAGGGAAAGGAGAAGGGGCGTCAGAAGAAAGTAAGGACTGACGAGTGGTGTGGGAGGAAACACGGTGCGCCCTGTCCTTTCAGGCATGAAAGAAAAGCTTTAATGAGGAGGAAGCTTCAACTGTTTCAAATGCTGTTGAGACAATCAGTTGGGTAAGGACAAAAACCTGAGGATCACATTTGACAACAGGCAGCTCTTTGGGAACCCTGAAGAAAGCAGCTTTGTTGACGAGGTGGGCTAGAAAACCCTCCTGGCGGGCCTCCCCGGTGGCGCAGCGGTTGAGCGCTGGGTTGGGAAGCTGCCCGTAGCCTCTGCAGCACCAGGTCGATCCCCGGCCACCAGGAGAGGGCCCCACATGGTGTGCAGACTTCTGCCACCCGCTGCTCCCCTCCCGTCCGCTGCTCCCCTCAGCAGTGTACTTCGGTCCTTCTGCCTGCTCTGCTCCCCACTCTGGCTCTGGTGAATTCTCTCACCCTCCCGCACTTCTGACTGTACCCAATGCTCATATAAATAAATAAATAAATCTTTAAAAACACAAAAACCCTCCTGGCACCTGAGCCAAGTCTTGGAGGGTTTGAGAGCTGTGGATCACTAGTGCCTCCTTCTTTTCTTTCTCATGTTCCAAACTGGGAAAGGGTCTGTCATCAACTGCGAGAACCCAAAGGAATTCACTCAACTTGTGAATTAATCTAGTTCAGTGGGGTTAGCCCACCTTCCCATTGCATTTGTGAGAAAAAATAAGAGCAAATATGTATTTTAAATTGTTATATAAGCAGTGAGGAATGAAAATGAAAGCTAATATTTTGGAGTATTTTTTAAAGATTTATTTATTTATTTATACAAGAACCGGGGTACAGGCCAGATGAGCGGGAGGGTGAGAGGATTCACCAGAGACAGAGCGGGGAGCAGAACAGGCAGACTGATGAAATACACTGCTGAGGGAAGCAGCGGGCACAATAGGAAAGGTCTGCTGTGCCATGTGGGACCCTCACCAGCCGGCCGGGATTGAACCAGTGCTGCGAGGCTGCAGACAGCTTCACAGCATGGCGCTCAACTGCCTGCGCCACCAGAGAGGCCCTATTTTGGAGTATTTTTACTTTAGTGTTAACTTATTTAATCCTCATAACTTCCAGAAGATAAACACTTATCTCATCTTACAGAACTTGAACCACAAAACAACAAAACAAAAATAACAACAAAACCTACCAGAATTCCAAAGTGGAACTGGAATTCAAGGTTCTGTGTTTGGAGTTAGCTTCTGTCTTGCCCAGCAAACATGAACTGTCATCACTCAGTAGTGTATGTCACAAAACCTTGATGGCTACATGGATCTCACAAAAATGGCAACTTTCTATTTTCTGTGATTATTTTTGTTTTTGATTTCAATGGCCAGTGACTCAAATTGAACATTCATTTTTGTTTTCATTCAGCAAGTATATCCATGTTTGACTCAGAGATAAAGCCTGGGAAAATTTAATTGATGAAATATGCCTCCAAATTCTGAGATGCTTACTGTCTAAAGCTTGGTAAAATAGGTAGATTATTTAAAGAGAAATACTTTTCATTGGTGGTGGTACAGGATCTCAAGGATAGATGCTGAATTTTGAAGGTCACACCTCCAGAGACGTTCATCAGGATCACACTTCCTGTGAAGAGTAAATAGTAACTATTTTAGACTTTGTGGGCCATACAGTCTCTGTCACAACTATTCAACTTTGCTGTTGTAGTGCAAAAGCAACCGTAGACAATACATAAACAAATGAACATGGCTGTGTTCCAGTAAAACTTTATTTATGGACTTTGAAATAGGAACTTAGTATAATTTTTACATGGTAAAAAATATCAACCTTCTTTATTTCCCCAACCATTTAAAGACATAAAAGCCATTTTTAACCTGATGGGCCACATAAAGCAGGTGGTAAGCCAGATTTGTCCCATGGGCTGTAGTTTGTAGTCCTTGTCTTACAGGCTAAGGAATGACCAAGGATTGGGATCAAGAATGTAGACAAGTGCTGGTGGAGGTTGGGATCCAAGAGAATCAGGAGTCATGAAAGGTAGACTGGAAACCCTGTTCTGGAGAGGATGTCTTGAAATTATAGGTTTGGGCTGTAAGCTTCAGTGGGTATAAATCACTTCATTTCATATTTATTACTGGAAGAAATCCAAGTTCCTCTCATCACTTGTATTCAGAAATTCTGCAACAATTGGGGCCCTTTCTTATGCAAGTGACAAAAATTTAATGCAAATTGACTCAAGAGAGGAAAAAGGAATCGATCAGCTCATGTAAATGGAAATGTGGATGTATGTTTGGCTTCAGGTATGGCTGGATATAGATATTAAGGTAAAATTGTCAGGGATAAATTTCAAGCCCCTCAGTCTCTTGGCTTGGATCTTTTTTCCCTCCACTTTGTGTCCATGTCCAGGTTGACGTGCCCTCAGTTAGCAAACACTGTGGGGAGAAGACTACTTATTTTCAAGGGCGTCACCCATGTCTTGGGCTGCAGTCTCTTTGAGCTGACATAGGTGACGTGTGACATGTATATCTCTGAACCATTGCTTTAGGGGTTTCAGCACTAAGGTCTTGTGTATGATTGGGAAGAAGAGAGCAGAGAGAGGCAGGTCCCAATTGAGCATGGTGGCATTTCCTCCAAAAGAAAGTGGGATGGAAGTAAAACAGTTAAAAGAATTAAAAATTTGGGCATGGCATGGGACAGGGGTCTTTCCAGAGAAGTTACTTCCTGGAGCTACTAGAGGCTCTTTCCCCTGTGATGGTATGGGTGCCAGTCTAGATACATTGGTAGCTTCCTTGCCACCTTGTGGGCATCCTCTGCCAAGAGTGGCACCCATTACAAATGCTTCCTTGGGAGCTCAAAGCACTGCAAATAGGGTTTGCAATTGGACACTATCTAGAGCTCTCTGAGTAAGCAGAGGACACCACATGTGCAGACTTCATTCTGTTACTCTTGAGACAGAGCAAACCAAGAACTGATATACTAAGAAGCTGTGGTGGGCCTCAGGTTTTTTAATTTGATAGTCCAGCTCAGCATCAAAGGAAATCTGAGGACCCCCTTTAGCGGACCCCTGACTCCTGTTTCTAAGTAAAAGAGAGAAAAAAAACTCACAATCCTCATCTGATAGTGCCACTGTCTTGTAGCAGACAGACTACAATGTCACACAATGAAAGTACCCTTGATGTTCTCACAGACTGTGACAGTCCACCCCATGGAGGTTCACAGGTTAAGTTCCCTGAGAAGCTCTGAGATGGGGATTTGGTGTGGAATGTCTATGAGGAGGTGGGGGAGGGAGAAGTCAGGCTGCATTATGTCTCATGGGTCTCAACCAAAGAATGGGGGAGCTCTGGAACTGGAGTGGCCCTCAGGGTTGTCTTGAGGTAGGGCTGGGCATGATGGGCCTTTATAAGCTGGTCAAGCCCTCCTTAAATGGGATTGCTTTGGAACTAGGCAGCTGCCTCCAGCCCGGGGGATTCCTAAAGGAGGCTGAGACTAGAAGACTGTCAGCCAAGGACTGTCCCAGCAGCTGGAGAGGGAGTCCTTCATTACTAACGCAGCATAGCACATGCTCCAGACAAAGGTGTCCCCTTCCCTTGGGACAAGTGCCACACCTTATTTATCTGTGCTGAGCCCACACATTCCCCACTTCATTCCTGAGGTTGGGGTGTACCTGGCCCCAAATCCTAGCTCCAGGGATGGCCTCTGACCCAAGCCTGCCTGGTCAGAGCATCCTCTGTCTCCACCTGCCTCCACCTCAGTCACAGGTGGGCTCCATGTGGGCACATGGCCTAAGCATTGCAGAGGAAAGTCACTTCCTGGACCCCTGGCACTGTTGACCTGGTAGGTGTCAGCCTAGAGCCATCAGTGGCCACTTTGCCACCACATGGGATCCCGCCACCAAGAATGAAACAGAACCCACGGCGGGGGAGGGAAACTTGGCTTTCTTTTAATTTTTACGATTGTTCTTGAGGTATTTTTATTGTGGTATAATTACATATGGGAATGTGCACAGCTCTTCATTGTGCTGCTCACTGCAGTTTTACATGGCCACACACTGGGCTGCAACAAGATGTAGAACCTTTCAGCATCCCAAAAGGTGCCCCGCATCTGCTTCCAGTCAGTACACTCCCAAGAATAGGCCTTATTTTTGAATATTTTTGAATTGCAAATACATTAAATCACTTCTATAAGGCACGTGATGTCTGTCTGGGTCCTCCATCTGCACATTAGACTGTGCGGTCCATCCCCATTGCTGTGGGTTGTGTGTTGTTGTAGTGATGTTCTCTTTTGAATTGTTTATTCTATGATTATAGTCCACTTCACCTACTTGTTCTACTTTAATGGACATTGGTTTACCTTTTGGCTACGATAACTAATTAAATGGCTGTGACAGTCCCATGTGCATCTTTTTGGTGAATGTGACCTTTCATTTTGATTGGAGTCAGACTTGAATGTAAACTGGCATTTGGATGGGATGTGTATTTCTGCAGCTGCAGCAGGCACTGCCCAGCAATGGACAAAGTTTCTTGTGCCAACTTATGCTTTCTCCTGCAATGGAGGAGATTCCCTTCTGCTCTCCATCCTGTCCACTATTGCTGCTGCCAGGAACCTGACTTGGAGGTGATGTTTCTTGAGCTCCTGGGTCAAGTTGTATTTGGAATCAAGTGACCCTTGGGTTCTTTCAGGGAGGTGAACAAGTGCATCCCTTTCCCTCCTTTTAGCAGATTGCCTCAGTTTCTGCAAGTGTCCTGCAGATGGATGCAGCCAGGGAGTCTTCCAGAGATTGACTCAGTTCTGGGCCTTGAGACTCCCTGGCAGTGCAGGAGGGGATCTCTTCCCAGGGACTGGAAAGGGAGTCTTCCCTGGGTGGAAAGGTGGGAGATGTGGAAACCTGTGAGCATGAGGTTCTAGAAATGGGGTTGCTGTGCCTAACTTGGCTCAGCTTGGATTTAAATAGTCAGAAGGTTTCCACAGATAAATGGAAGATTTGCATCAAGGGCCATGGGTAACCAGGAGGCTGAAATGTGCAGCCTAAGCTATCTGGGGAAAGAAGGGAGTTGACTTCTGTGGGGTGTCTCTGCTGTGTCAAGCACACCTGGAGTGCTCACGAGGAGTGGGAAGCAGGTAGGGGGCAGGCTGATGAGGGTGATTCATCAACGCCTAGCCATGTGCTGAGCCTGGTAGGATTTGCACAGGTTGAGACAGATGGGATGAGAAAATGGAGCCCAGGAGACCACAGGAGAGCTCTCGAGCTGGAGGCCTGTGAAACCAGGGACAGTGAGCTGCACCTTGATGGACTTGGGCATGGGTTTGCAGGGATCTGAGGCTGCTCTGCCTCCTCCTGGGGGATCCTTCCAGAATCCGCAAGGTGAGTGAGTAAAGCCAGGCAGGCGTTATGATCCCCACTTTACATATGAGGAAACTGATGCTCAGGGAGGGAAATTAAGGTCTCCAGACTTTAGGTCCAGAGCGTGGTCATCCACAGGGTTAGAGCCCTTGATGGATGGATCTCCTATGGTGCCTTTTGGACCAGGCACCAAGAAGGCAGCAGAAAGTCCTGGGTGAAGGGTAGGTTGCTAGGGCTGCTGGGAGCACATGCAGTCAGCGAAGACTGCATGCTGGGACAGGCAGGCCAGGGAGCTGGTCTTCTAGGCCCTGGGTATGACCTGAGATATTGGGGCAGACAGAGGGCCTGGGATGCTGCCAGCCTGCTCTGCAGCGGACAGGGCAGGGCAGTCCTCAGCCAGGCTGGCAGAGGTGACTGTGAATATGCAGAGCTCAGGAAGGCCCTGAGTCACCTGGGACGGCCTGGTAATGAGCCCAGGGCTAGGCTGCCCGCAGCATTGCTCTCCCGGGCCCTCAGTAACTCAGACTTCCAGGCTGGGAGTCCTTGAAGGCAAGGGGCCCTTTGCCTGAAGATTCCCCAGATTCTCTAAAGCACTGGGGAGCACAAGCAGGAGGGAGTGACAGTGCTGGGGAGGAGTGAAATTGTGGCGTCTGGGCGATGCTATAAATATTTGGTTTGAAACAGCAGAGACATTCGAGATAAAAGTTAAATAGAAATAAAAGCAGTCAGATGTTTATTATATGTTGCCATAAAATTCAAGAGCAGCCTAAAAAGGCAGATCAGGATTTGTTTAACAAATAAGAAGGCAGAATGAAGGAGGTGGAGGTTTGAACGGGGTGGGGGGAAGAGGGTGTATTTGCATTAAAGTGGCTGTGTTGGAAGCAAAGAGGGAGAGGCTGGCTCACCGCCCTGGAGGGTGGCTGTCCTGTTCAGGTGGGTTCCCCAGGTCACATGAGCTAGTGGAGCCCTGCAAGCCCCTGACTGTCCCTCTAGAGAGGGCCAGGTCCAGGGGGAGGGGGTCAGTCCCTGGGAGGCAGACACCATGGTGGTGCAGTGCACACAGGTGCTGGCGAGGAAGACTCACAACTGACGTTATGAGATCAATGTGTCCTCATTTCAGTTTGAACACCCCATCCACACAACCCGGCAATTACACTCCAAGGGATCTACCCAAAGGACACAAAAATATTGATTCAAAAGTATACCTGAACCCCTATGTGTATTGCTGCACTATTTACAATAGGTAAAACCTGGAAACAACCCAAATGCCCAAAAATAGATGACTGGATCAAGAAGATGTGGTACATATACACAATGGAATATTATTCAGCAATCAAAAAGGATGAACTCATGCCATTTGCAGCAACGTGGATGGAACTAGGAGGAATTATGCTCAGTGAAATAAGCCAGAAGGAAAAAAAAAAATATCGGATGGTTTCATTTATAACAGGAACACAGTCACTCCGAACGGTCATCAGGCAGTCATACTGCAGATTAACACAGTTAGAAGGGACCTCAGATACTCTCATGCTAGTAGGGGTGAAGGTGGGGAAGTCAGAGTCTTTAAGTATAGGGTTAACTAGCAAGTATTTTTTACTCTGAGGAACATTCTATCTTTCTCAAGACTCTACGCCATTGTAGCAGAAAAGCTACAGCTTTATTGAAAGCTGCCTGCTTTCAATAAAGTTTTATTTGCATAAACAGGTTGGGGGCCAAATTGATCTTGGGGTTGGAGTTTGCCCTCTGTTCTACTTTAAACTCATTTTATAGATAAGGAAACTGAAGTACAGAGAAGCAAAAATACTTCCAAAGTCACCCAATTAATGATGGAGTTGATGGATGATCTCGGGACTCCCAGACACTTGTTTTATGTAATTTGCATTGCATCGGATAGTATTGCCTCCAACAAGGGTCTGACTGACATTAAGTCCTGACTGAATAGTGATTTGTACCTGACTTGCTATTGGGCTAAAGATTGTAAAGGATGAAATTAAGAGAGAGATGTGAACTGATAGGGTTTGTCACTTCCTAAGATTAAAACTGGAGACATATTTCTTTTGATCTGCTGAGTTTACATAAAGAGAATTATAGTATATTGAATGGTGTTTCCTCAAAATGTTATGTCCATTTTCCCAGAATCTGTGGATGTGACCTTATTTGGAAGAAAGGACTTTATAGATGTAATGAAGTTAAGGATCTTGAGATGAAGTCATCCTGAACTATCCAGATGGAGCCCAAATCCAATGACAAGAGTCTTTATACAGGTCTAAAGGGAGAAGACAGAGGCAGAGATTGGAGGGGTGGGCCAAAGCTAAGGAACATCTGGAGGCACTGGAAGCTGGAAGAGGTGAGGATTCTCCCCAGAGTCTCCACAGCCCTGCCTTGATTTCAGACCTTT
The DNA here is from genome assembly GCF_014898055.3 of Talpa occidentalis. Taxonomy (NCBI): domain Eukaryota; kingdom Metazoa; phylum Chordata; class Mammalia; order Eulipotyphla; family Talpidae; genus Talpa; species Talpa occidentalis. The sequence continues at coordinate 26,495,574 of NW_023601754.1, read as the reverse complement.
GCTCTCCAGAACTATGAGAGAATACACTTTTGTTGTTTAAAGCCACCAGGTTTGTAGTAATTTGTTAAGACAGTCACAGAAAACTAATACAACAATCTCATCTTGAAATTTAAATTTGGCAAAGAAAGAGCAAATGTCAAGAGAAATGGAAAAGCTTCATAAGCAAATGGCCAAGCATTTTTGAAATTCAGGAATCTGGCAAGGATGTCAGGCATCAGCCAGGTCAAAGAGGCTGAGATGACAGCCTGCTGGGATGACAGGCGCCGCATGTTCCGCTGGGGAAATGATGGTGCCCTGAACGGCGCCCCTCCCACAGCCGCACAGGAAGGGCCAGGACAGCAGAGGCCTGCAAACATTCACCATGAAGTGCAGGAGCTTGGACTGTGATCAATTCACAGGCCTGTGTGGGTGATTCTCCAGCTCCCTGGGAGGAGAGAAGAAATGCGTGAAATGCGTGCCCTCTGACGCAGGTTGGTGGAGCTGATTTGGGGAAACAACATAACCAGTGAAATCTGTAGTCAAAGCCTTGATTCGGCATCGACAGAGCAACAGCCTCCCTGACTCCCCCCTTGCCCAGGTAACCCCTTCCTACTGCTCCTCCGCCCTGACATCAGGCCCAGACCTTACTTCTTACTGAGGGCCATTGCCCCTGCCTGAGGAGGACAACTCTCCCTCCCGGTCTGAAGAGATGGCCCCCTGGCTCCCAGATGGCCCCCCGGCTCCCAGCCACATCCTCGCCACGAGATCCGAGACACCGTTAGATTTCCTTCCCCTCCGTCCCCTCGGACATGAGCCGGGCTGGGCCCAGAAAGCCAGGATTCAAACGTATTCATTCATCCATGAGTGTTTCGAAGCCTCTTATCCAACTCTATTCTGGTGCTCCGTGGCACATAGACAAGAGAGCCAGTCCCTTGCCCTTAAAAACTGAAAGCTTCAACTGTTGATATGGATTCAGTGAGGCCAGCGCAGCAGGGTGTGGAGGTTGGGCCTTGGCCAGAGGGCATCTGGGGAAGTAGCACACATGCCGGACACCCGCTGGGCAAAGAGCTGCCTACACTTTGAGGGGTGGGGGTCATTCAGGACACAGAGCAGAGCAGGGGGGTGTCCAGCAAAGGTCGGCACTTGGTGGGTTCCAGGAGCCACAGGAAGCTGCTGCAGCGGCTCCACTGGAGAGCAGGAGAAGGTGAGGCTGGAGCAGGAGAGAAGGGCTAGGCCACGGAAATTCATTCTGAAGGAGACAGGGGGAGCAGCCATGACCTGATTTGTGTTTTGAAGAGCCCCTCCTGGCTGCTATGGGGGAGTGGCCAGCATGGACTCTTGTAGAGCTACCAGACCACAGATGGATGGACGCTGGAGGCTTCGGTGGGGTGGTGGCCCTGGGGAGCAGGGATAGCTGGGCCCCTTTATTACTTTTTTTAAAAATTATTTATTTATTTATGCATACAAGAACTGGGGTATAGACTAGAGGTGTGGGGTGAGAGGATTCACCAGAGACAGAGGGGGGAACAGAACTGGTGGCTCTACACTGTTGAGGGGAGCAGCAGGCAAGACAGGAGAGATCTGCTGGGCCATGTGGGTCAGCTCTCTGGCTGGGGACCAAACTCAGGCCATAGATGTGATAGCACTGAGACTTAACCCGTAGGCACACCAGGGAGGCTCTGGACCCCTTTAGAGCTGAGGCATGTAATTCTTCCTATACCAGTTGCCAGCTCTCCCTTGTAAGATTTTTCACCCCTCTTTAAAGACCAGCTTGGGGGGCCATGTGCTGCTGCATTTTCCTTCTCTAACTGGGCATGTCCTTCTAACCTGGGCCTCTGCAGGAGGCTTTGCCTTGGGGTCAGGACTGGCCCAGGGCTGATGTGTCCATTGTCTGTCCAGCGAGCTCCTCTCCTGGGTGTTTGTGGATTTGACTGTGAATGAAAATAGATGCTTAGACATTTGTCCAATATTCGCTAAGCGTACACACGTGGCAGTAATGCGCTATGCACTTGGGAGCAGTGACAGAGAACTGACTCCCAGACCTAAGTTCAAGTTCTGGTTTTGACGCAAATCAGTGTCGTACATTTGGACAAGATACCTGAACTTCTCCACGTTTAATGTCTTCACCTACCAAATGGGCCCAGCAATAACTAGTTTACAAGGTCCTTGGAACAACTCATGGAGGAAATACATATGACTGTGTCCACTGGAAGCAATATGAGCTGCTCAGGCAGCAGCTGCGGTGGCCACCTCATGTCTAAGTGCCCGGGGTGTTTGCTCATTTGCTTCTCACAGCAAGTCTAAGTGGCCACTCGGCTCAACGGGACAGACCCCGAGAGGAAGCCCCTTGTCCAGGATCACAGGGTTACGAGTGGCAAGCGGGACTGAAAGTCAGGTGACTGGTGCCAACACCACGTTGTTGCCCACTGTGGGCACTGCCTCTTAATCCAGGCTCTTACCGAGAGTCCAGCAAATATTTAACTTGAACCTGAACCTGAACCTGAGCTTGGGAGTTGTTTTGAGGGTATTAAACCGAGTGAGAGAGCATCCCCTGTCTTGGGAAATGTACTGTCTTAATGACGATGCCCCACGCAGATGAGGCCCTGACTGGCTGGCAGATGGAGATATACTGGGCACGCAAATGGAGGAGCGGAGAGAAGAGAGGGAGAAGGAAAGCAGGGGCTGTTGCTCCCAACTTCAGCCTAGGAGCTGCTGCGGACGGGCAGAGTCCAGCTGAATGACAAGTGGCTGAGGCGGCTTCTTGGTTCCTGCCGTCTGCCTGGAGGCCCCTTTGGAGCCCTGTGTTCTCAGAAAGCCGAGGTGGCAGGGCGCTGAGGAATCACAAAGCTGTCACCGAGAAATGTCTGTGGGTCTGGGGTCAGGAGAGTGAGGAGAGGCCCCAGCCTGGAAGGGTGACTGACAGGAGACACTGCCAGGACTGGAGTGGGATGACCAGAGGCTGGGGGAGGACAGTCCATGTGGGGGAGACAGGAAGAGGGCGATGGGGGCGGGGGGCTACGGGAGATCAGAGCTGGGGACAGGGCTCTGGGAGGAAGGGGGGCTGGCTGGAGATGACGTTAATTGTAAGAGCAGGCTCATGCATAGCCAGCAGTGCCGTGGGGACATCCCAGAGATGCATTCAAGCGGCCACGTGCCGTCCTGACGCCGCCTCTGTCGGGCCGGTCAGCTGCCACCCATCACCCATCACCAAAGCTTAAGAGACATCCGCTGAGCAGTAATTTTAATTTTTCTCTGCCACGTTGGAGCTCAGATAGAAATGCAGGGAGCCACGTCTGGTAATTAGGAACAGACTCAGCCCAAGAGTGTCATCGGCAGAGCTTTGGATGCACTTCTTGGGGGGCTGGGTCACCCCAGCTGTGAGAAGTTTTCACTTTAATCAAAAGATGCTTTCTTCCATATAGAATCAGATATGACACAGACTTGACATTTAAGGAGAGAACACCTTTCTCCCTTCAAACAGATTAATTAATTCAGATAAGGCATTCTGATTCAAACATCTAACAGATTGCTCTTAACAGATAAATCAGACTTTTGTGGGAAGTGTGGTTTTGAAGTGGTCAAGCATACTCTTGAATGTGGCCAGTGGTACCTGTGGTTTTGGTGCAAGACCAGCCCGTCACACAAGCTGAGGCCGGCTTCCCTCTCCGTGCAGAGTCCAACTCCCTCTCCCAGGGTGAGCCCTGCCCTAGCCCTCCCCAGGCTCTCTGTGCTGAGGCAGTCATAGGAGGTCCTGAACCCACAGGGTCTTGCTCGGTCATGTTGCTACCTGAGCCAGTCTTCCCATCATGTCATTCCAGTCTCCAGAGCCCTCCCTGGATGCAGAGGGAGAACAGAATGTGCAATGGAGAGCAGGTGAGGTCCTAGAGAGAATGGACTTTACCTCTTGCCTCTTAATTTAGCCCCAGTTGGCTTGGGAACTGGTTTATTTTATGATACCCAGAGAGTCATTTCTGCTATTTCTTTGGAGGTGCTGGCTGAAATTTGGCTGGAGGCGGGTGGGGAAGCTGGGTGGCAGGTCTCCCAGCTACCCCACGAATCTTTATGCTCTTTCCCTGGTCTCTCTCTGGCATTCTTTTGTGGTCTTGTAGTCATGCTGCTCATTGTCCCATGACCATCCTTATGTCCCCGGCCTCTAGGCTCAGGTGTGCAGACTTATGCATGCCCACACCCATGGACACCCACCAGGTGTCCACAATCAGGTACGCATGCCCCACATCCATGATCCCAAGCACCTTCTGCATTAACACGATTAAGGCCTCAGGTGATAGCCACAGAGGCTAGTGGCACAAAACACCTGATTAATTCACTTACCCTACAGTTGGACAGGGATGTCAGAACAGGGGACAGGTGTGTGTGTTGCCCTAGAACTGGGCTTGAGCAGACTGTAATTGTGAGAAGTCTCCCTTACCACACCCGTGTTGGCCAGGCAAGATGCTTCTCTTGAAGGGCTGCTTGCTGTTCCCTGCATTTTGGCAGCCCCTACATGGTGGCCCCTACAATAGCGACAGCCCTCGGGATTTGCTTCAAATCTCCAAGTCACCCAGCTGGGAGGAAATAAAAGCCGATTTGAAATCTCTCCTGCCTGTTCTTCAGAAGCTGTCCTACAATGGCTCCGTGAGGGCTGGCAGTCGGGTTGACTAGCCCCTGCTGGACAACTGTCAGGTTGGCTGAAGGATATCAGAGGGAAGCTGATCGCATGTCAACGCTCCTCAGCGCCCACTCACATCAGGGAGGGATGCAGCTGTCACTGCGGCCAGCGAGGCGGCTGGCAGGACAGGCCGCGTTCACCAACCCAGCTGTCCAATTAGATGCAAGGGCCCGACCCTCAGGTGTGCAGGAGGCAGAGAAGGAGGCCAGAGGAAGGCATCAAATGCCGTGGTCTCTGCAGCCTTTGGAGGCCCTGGGATGCCTCTGAGAGCCTACAGTTGTCCCTTGAATGGGTCAGGGATGAAGTCACATCCCTGCTGCCTCCTCACCCTACCTAGCTCTTACCCACCTGCTGTTCTCTTTTTTTTTTCTCTCTCTCCTTTCTTTCTACCTTTCCTTCCTCTTTCTCCCTACCTCCCCCTTGGGCTGGGTTATGTGAGGAGAATACCAGAACACTACCCAGGATCATTGTCAGACAGTAGGAAATATATGAAGTTTGATTAGGCACTGAAATAAAAGCCAAACTACGGTAAAGAACTCTTTATTGCTTTGTTTTAAATGCTTTTAAGAACACTTTACAAGTGTGGTGTGTGATTAAATAACATCAATTTGGAAACAATACTCAGTGTAATAATATGGGAGAATGTTGTTGAAAACACACTTTTCTGATGGAGATGAGGTCTCTTTCCTTAAAAAAAAATAAAGGCAAGTGTTTTTCTTGAGTCAGAAGCTGAATAGTCTTTGGGTATTTTGTGGGAACAACAGCATTTACTTAGGCGGTGAGTACAGGGGACTGGGGCTTTCTAGAACCTACCTTCGAGGGTCTTGTCTTCTTTGCCATGACCAGGTAGACCTGTGACCCCAGCATGAGGACCTGAGTGATATTCCGTTATCTTTACTTGGAGGGTTCTTGAAATAGACATAAAAATTCTGTAGGGCAACAAAATCTGCCGCCCTCAAATATATCTTTTTGATAAAATATTAATTTCATGGGAGGGGGTCTGAAGGCTTTGGAAAATATATTTATATATAAACTTCTCTGTGTGAGCCTCCCCAGGAGAAACTTGGCTCCTTTTTTCAATGTGGAAGGAAGAACTTAAATCTACATATCTTTGCCAACTGTGCCTTCCTTGGTAAACTCCCTAACTATAATGTCCTTTCCTCTGCCAACCTCTTTTGTCTTAGCTAAGCTATTTAAAAAAACAGTTTACTTATTTATTTTTGGGGTACAAAAAAGAACTGGTGTGCAATTTTTCTGAGGGGGGTGGTGGTAAGAGGATTCACCAGAGACAGAATGGGGAGCAGAACAGGCAGATCTACTGAAATACACTGCTGAGGGGAGCAGCGGGTGAGACAGGAGAGGTCTGCTGTGCCACATGGGTCAGCTCCCTGGAGGGGGATGGGACTCAGGACACAGCGATGATAGTGCTGAGACTTAAACCCTCGGCCACCAGGGAGGCCCTATTGAGTTAGACTTTAAAGATGTGCTCTGACTCACCCCTGTTTGTTTGATTCTGTTTCTGACTCTGTGTTCATGCTGAATCACTCAGTGAGGGAGCGTTCCCAGTGTAGTTATTCCTATACATCCTACCCAAGCATTGTTTCTATGGCCTAGGGTAGAGGTGGGGAAAGGTTTTCCTAAGCTAATTCTTACAGGTTCTTGTAATGAGATCTTGCCTTAGGGTTTGGGGTAGGAAACCTTATTTCTTTGGGAAAGCTGTAGTTTCTGTGACTTTCTGAAATATGCTCTAGGACCAGTCTCTTCTGTACACCATGAAATCCAATGTCTGCCAATCTTGCTTTTCAAAAATGTATAACTTTCATTAAACTTTGCTTCATTATTAGTTTGCTATAGGCTGTTGCTCAACCCAACAGTGTAGAAAGTTGCATTTTTTTCCACTAACTGCATTATTGACCTCTAAATTATTATTTTTTTAATTCACATTGAAGACAAGCTTGCATTTTGATTTGAATATGAATCATTCTTGCCCCGTTGTGTTAAAACTGATTTATACATTATCCCCAAACAGTTGTACGTATATAGTCATACTCCATGGATGATGGTTTGCCAGTGAATTCGTTCTGTTTAAATGGCTTGCAACATATTATCAAGGTAAATGTAATAAAATTGCTGGGCTATTGTTTAGTTTATGAGGCATTGTTTTATAAAATAAAACTGAATGCATATATGCTCATATTCATCTCTTATAGAGTAAATAATACTCAATTTATGGGTGCTGCTGGCAACTTGCTTGTTTTGTTACTCTCAAGTGCCATCACTAGGTTTTTCCCCACAGAAAAGTGGGAGCGGTGGAGGGGAATGTGAGGCTGAGTCTAAATGGGCAACAATCAGAAGATTTGAAGAGAGCTGCCTTCTGTGTTTGCATTGCCTGTCTTCCTGGCTTAGCGCTGACCCACTCCCCCCTTACCAAGGTGTCTGGAGGAGCCATCTCCCCATCCCAGCTATACTCCAGAGCCTAGATCAGCCTGCAAATCTCAACCTCATGATCCATAGGAGTTCAAAGAATGAGTCATCTGCTCAGAGACCACCCACAATGTCAGAAGCCAAGCCATAAAAATAGTCATAAGTGTAGCCTGCATTTATCTATTGCCTTTCTCCCCAAGAATTTCCAGAAATGCTTTCACTTCTTTATCTCACTTAACCTCACTAACCTCTACCTGGAGAATTGAATGTGGAATCTCTCTCATTTGGTGGAGTTCATACCTTTACAAAGTGTGACCCCCCCCCCACCCCTTTATTTAGGACCTACCAGGTTTCCTGCTCCAGAGTCACCCTGGCACCCACCCTCCCAGGGACCAGGCAAATTGTCCTTAGTAGCAGAGAAACACAGGTAAAATCAAGGGTGTGAATGTAGAAAAAAAGAGACAGAAATTGTGTGTTGCAAGCAGGATTTCTTGGAAGAAGGGGAGAAAAGATTCTCGGGCATTAAGAATGCTTAATTGGCTTCATTTACTTGCTGTTATTCTAAAATATGCCTGTTCTGGCCTTGACATGGCTTCTTGATGTCCCGCCAGGACCTTGCATCAAATGCGGCTCCAACAGGGGGGCTGTATGTTAAAGTGATGGTTTGAAAAATTAACTGTTCTCCTTTTGCCCTTTCAACTCCCAGATGGAAAATCCCATTCCGATTAGTCAATTGATTTACTCAAAATAAAAACATGAACTTCCACTATTTCCTCCCCTTTGCCCAACTTATGCCATGAAGAGAGAGCAAGTGGGCCTAGCATCTGGCTTCCCTTCTTCCCTGGGTGAGTCTCACCAGGTGAAGGAGGTGCTTTGTTGTCCAGAGAGTAAAGCTTTTTGGGATACTCAGTTCTCAATCAGGAGAAAGTCCTAGATTTTTGCTAAGCCCCAGATCTGTCTTTACCTCCCCTCCTCCTGGGAGCTGAGCTCTTGTGTGGAAGCCCATGTCTTGGTGAGCTGCACTGAGCTGATGCAGGCCCGCAGGTAGCTGGCTCGGGCCAGGTGGAGACACCCCTGTGTGCATCGGTGTTTGGGGAGGTGGACGGGGCTGCGAAGGACAGGCAGGCGGGTTGCTGGAGAAGCCCCTTGGTCTAAGGTGCCCTCCACATTAGTATCTAGCTTTTGAGGTCTGATGTTCTGGGTTCCACTGGGATCTAGAATTTATGAACCCCAGGAGGCAAACAAAACGAAAGTGAACCCTCAGCCTCAGAGAGTGGTGGGAGGCGCGGGAAGGGCCTGGAGACCTGGTTCTTGTCAGTTTCAGCTCTCCACGGACTTGCTCTGTGACCTTTCACAGCGCTCCCCTGGCGGGGCTCCAGGAGCTGGTCTGTGAGAGGAGCTCAGGTCTGGCCCACCCCCTCCCTCCAGGCTTCTCCACACTTCCTGTCCTCCAACAAAGGCTTGTCCCAGAAACAAAAGAAGGGTGGACACCCTCAAGGACACAGTTTCCAGGAACAAAGGACCCTGGAAAGCTCCCTTTCTCCTGGGAAGCCTGTATCCCTCCCTACAGGCCACCATCGTGTTTGATTTAAGACGTGGTGAATGCTATAGATAGATAGATAGATAGATAGATAGATAGATAGATAGATAGATAGATAGATAGATAGATAAATAGATAGATAGATAGACAGATAGATATGGTTTATAAAAATACACATCTATAGTGTTGTTATAGATGTGTAAATATTGTGCACAATTAATGATCCAGCCCAGTAAGAGGTGTGAGTGCCTTGTTGCACGGTCCATTACTATTTCAGTTTTCTGTGATTTAGGGGTTACCAGAGCAGCTGACTGATTTTTGGGAGATCCAGCAACCTGAGGGGTGTGGGCTCTGACCTGCATCACGTCAGCAAAGAGGAGAGGCAGACACCCAGCTGGCCAGGCACTGGGTGAGACGGGGAAGATACCAGGGAGCAAAATGTGAAGGGGCCCTCATCTCCGTGGGTCCCGGACTGGCCGCACCCTGAGGGTAAGGCTGCCTTAGCATTTGCACCTGGGCACCTGGCATGCCTTCCTAGTCCCAATCCTGTTCTGGGGAAGAGCTCTGAGCCGCTCCCCATAGCCTCAAAGAGGGACCTAGTGCTCCCCTTGAGGGTCTGTGCCCCCCCTTTCCTGCTACCCACTCCAGCTGGGGATGTATGTTTCTTTGTGCTTTTATTTGTTGCATTTCTCAGTCTCCCCTTGGCCTTGAGCCCCACGAAGCCTGGAGTGAGGCCTGTTCTGTTCTGTGTGGAGCCCCTGGACCTTATAATAAACACATAGACGCCTCAGGGGAAGGAGCCGGAGGAGGAGCTGGTCTCCTGGGTCTGTGAGGGGGCTCAGGGGCCTCACAGGGGCCTGAGTCTGGTGTGAGAGCTTCAGAGACTTTTCCGAGTCGGAGAATGGCTGCTTCTGAGGGGTGTTTAGCCATACCCAGGAGTGCCCAGTTGGGCTGCATTCCAGGATGCTGGTAGCAAGGCCATGATGAGGAGCAGCGCAGGACGGTCTTCTCACCATCACCAGGACAGGAGAAACATGGAGTCACCCACAGGCCCCAGGCAGCACTGGGGATCCCCAATCCATGCCTGATTCCAAGGGTGCTGTGCCTTCCACACCCCTGAAAGGAGCCGGATTCCTTTATGCTCTCCCATAAACAGATATGACCAAAAGGCTTTCTAAGCTCCAACTCCTGCCCAAGCCATAACTGCTCTCATCCTAGCGCATTCCCGGCTGCCCTTCAGGACAGTCCTGTCTCCAGCTCTGTTTCCCTGGCCTGCCCAGCAGACCCGCAGCCCAGCCTGCACTGCTCACCGTTTTGTGTTCATTGGCTGGGTGGCAATAAATATTAGCATAAAATAAACCCAAGATGGCCGGTGAGGGCTCTGGTAGCTGTCGCCCTGGTTTCCACAGCAGCTGAGTGACAGCTCGGCTTGGGAACCGCAGCATCTTTTCACCAAGTCAGTTCAGCCTTGGGAAAGATGAACATCAGCTGACGCGGGGCTCTGATGGTCGGTGCCAGTCAGTAAATCAGTCAGATTTTAATTACTGGACGGATGACAGGGCTCGTGACAGGCTGCAGTCCACAGGAGAGTATTCCTTCAAAGCCGCTTGAAAACAGAGGGCCCTTGGAGAGGGAAGCCCAGCAAGCACGTAGGAGCCCCAGCTCCCGAGGACGCGGGTCTCCTCAGCCCTTTCTCCCACTCCCCCCGGATGTCTGCAGAGCCAGGGGAACAGGCCCTGACCTGTTAGGGAAAAGTTGGCCTCCTTCACCCTCCGGTTTAAACCTCCACCTTCCCCTTCTATTTCTCAGGCCTGTGATTTTTAATAGGTTCCTACAGCTCTTTGCCTAAGCAGCTGTTTCGTGCCAAGAAAGCCACAGCAGATTTGTAAAGTGGCAAACCCTGCTAATTAGTTAGATGAAGTCGCCTTTCTGACAGTGGCCCTGGCGTGGAAGAAGGCGACATACCTTAAAATGACTGCACGGCGGGAGCCTCTCCCGTTGTCACGCTGAGCTCTTCCACCCTGAGCTCCCATTCGGTTCTAATCACCCTTCCTGGGAAGTCCCACACCAAACTGGCGCCATCCCTCGCAGAGGTTTCCTGTCTGCTACCAACCCTCCCAGAGAGCCCGCGATGTCCCCTGAGGAGGCTCTGCCCCCAGCACTGGGGGTTGGCTGCTGAGGGGTCCAGGATAGAGGTACCTTACATCTCACCTGGCATGAGTGTAGGCCAGACTCACAGAAACCCTGGGGTCCCTGGGGCATGTTGCCCCTATGAATCCTTAGGGGGTCCACTTGCAAAGCTGCTGGGCCCCCTGGACTGTAAGCTGTGTGAAGCCAGGCCTATGCACAGTGGGCATAATGGCTCCAATGTCCCCATGGTGTGGTGACACTCTCTCCTTTCCTGCTTCCTCGTCTCCCCTGAGAGATGACAAGGTCCCTGGGGATCATCTACTGCATTTTCTCCCCTTGCTGATAAGGACATGAGGTCCAGAGAGGGCGAGGGACTTGCCTAAGGAACCCCAGCGAGGTCAGGCAGAGGAGGGGTCCCGCCTGCCACTTCCCTCGCTCCTCTCTGCTCCTGCATTAATCGTTCCTACAGCCAGGCCTGGTGACCAACAACCCTCAAGACTCTGCGGCCTCCCGCAACAAACACATTTCTCATGCCTTTGGGTTGGGCGTGCCCTTCTCATTTCCTGATTCCTGACTTAACTTCGGGATTCTGCCCCTCATTCATTGTGTGTTTATCCATTTTATGGAGAGGCTGAAACTGGAAATTGTGACTGGGGCATGGGAGGGCCGTGTGGCAGAGGCGAACAACACAGAAACCATTTCTGAATTCTTCCTTGCTGGCTCTGCCTCCAACCATTGGGGCTTTCCATTTTTATGGCATTCTATACAAATGTGCTCTTCAGTTCTGTCTCTGCTCACAGGACTAGCTGCATGAGCAAGGAGGGGTCTAGAGCTTTGATAGGAGTGGGGCCCAGCAGGTGCCACCTGTTGCCCAAAGATGCTGTGCATCTGGAAGGCCCTGGGGCCCCGGTGCTGGTCAAACCCACCTGTGCTGCAGGACATGCTGGGGCTTCAGACAAGGAGCTTCCTTCTCTCTCTCCAGCCCCGGTCCTGGCCCACAGTGCCACCCCCAAACCAGTGGGCACAGATGAGCCTTCCTGGATGTCCCTGCTCACCTGGGGGACGTGGTCAGAAGTCACCCCTCCACCTTCCAGAGCCCTCTGTGGCCCTCCTTGGGAAGTGAGGTGCACTGAACACATCTTCTTCTCAGGGATGCCACCCTGGCTTGCAAATGGGTTCCTCCTCCCAGGAGGAGCCCTGCAATACACTTGAACTCTGATTTGTTTTTAGCACTTTACACTCAGCTTCAAAAATAATTGTAATATCTTGACTTCTGTTGGGAGAACGTGTAATGGAAATACAGTATTTTCCAAGGATTAAACAAAAACAACCCAGAGTGAGTGGAGGATTCTCCCTGGTCTCTGCACAATTGTAAATATAATTTTTAATGAAATAAGGTATAATACAAATGATTATTTATGCCTCTTTCCCCTATTCCAAGTAGAGAAAAACCTACCCAGTATTTCTGCTTTTCTCATTTCCTAATTCCTAAAGTAATTTAACAAAAACAAACAAGTAAGCTGAAGGGAATGGTAAAATAATCGGTAACTCTCGAAAGAGAACAGCAGTTTCTCCGCTTTTAGATGAATTCATTTTGTTCAATGCAGATGTGTTAAATCTATTCATATCCACATATTCGAGATGAGTTATTTTACTACATTGTTGTGCTGTATAAAATGAGTTATTTTGGTGAATTAAATGCTGGGGTGTAATTTTCAAAGGAAACAGAGATTTGTAAATGCGGTGCAATTTATGTCAGTGTTTCAATGTGATTATTAAATATTACAGGAAATACATCTCATAATCTTTACCTTTTTTCCTTTTGTCTTTTTTTATGTGTATACAAGTTGTGGTACAAATGGATGTTGCAACTCCAAAAATGTCAAGGAAAATGCAACTATTGCCATTCATGGAATTGTAGCTTCTCTCAAAGGACACATAGATTATCTTTTGCTGATCACACAACAGAGAAACTCAAGTGACTAAAAGCCCAATTCTAATGTCTCAGGGCCCTTTACAAATAACAGTGAGATGGGGTGAGGGTGAGAAGCGGTTAAGACCCCTGGCAAAAAAAAATTTCCATGTAGCATTCAATTTGCCAAAATGGCCACTCAGAGAGACAGCCTCCTCTGGGTCCTTTCTGGTCACTGGCCTTCAAGATCGCCTCTTCCGTTCAGGACACCATGGCCCCGGGCCCTCCTGAAGTCAGTGTCCAGGCCGCTGTTGTCTGTCCATCTCAGCGGTCATTCAAATTTAAATCTTCTTTCCTCCCTGAGCCGATGCGCTCAATTTACAGTGCAGGGGGCTCTGACTTGTAGAAATCTGCTACTGCCCCCGCTGGAAATCTGTGAGCCTCCTGGTGGGTCACGTTCAGAGCTGGGAGACAGCGTGCCTCCTTGTTCCTTGTCATTGTCACTTACCGTCCAACCAAGTGAAAACACAGTCACAATAGGGATGGATAAGAGACCAAATCCCAAACTTTGCATGGGGAGGAGAGCTGGGAACTGGGCGCCCCGAGGTCTCACTGACTGTCCCGTGGCTGGGGGAGGCCATGCCCCAGCAGGAGTGAGTCAGATCCCTTATGAGATTTGACCAGCAAACATGGCTGATACCACACACACACACACACACACACACACACACACACACACACGCTTTCTCGAATTTCAGGTCAGAAAGAGAAAATGCTTAAAAATATTCCATTAAAAATGTTTAAAAATAAAGTCCTTGATTTTCCTATTTTCTTTTGCATTTGACTCCGGATTGGCTGCAATAAGGGAAGGACTGAGAGGGAAGGAGAAGGTCGAGGGAGGCAGGAGAACACATGTTGGTGTCTATTCCAAGAAAAATCTTCTCCTAACTCCCTGTCACACGGACACAACAAAAACGAAACAAAGGAAATAGGAGAGTTAGGGCTAAAAGGAAATTTTTAACCTCTTCCCCCCCAGTATAAAAATCTCCTTGGCAGGAACGAGATATCTGAGACCCAAATGCCTTGTTTGAGAGCAGGGCCTCCCCCCTCCGGGCCCCCCTCTGCTTGTTGCGTTTGTTCTTCAGTGAATTAAATAAGGAGACAGAAAGCCAGGCAGCTCTGCCTTGTGTCTTTCTTCTCCCCTCATTTAAGTGGGAGCTTGAGTGATTTGGCGGCTGGATCTGGGAACCTGCCTGCCAAACTCCACCTGCTGAAGGGACTAGCTCCAGCTGTTTCCAAGAGCTCCTCTTCTGCAAAGGTTTATCAGGGAAAAGAGAGCTAATAAAAAAACATGATGAATCAGGAGGCTGAGTGAGCGGGGACCTCGCTGTAATGAGTCTCTGCTCGCCCCTCCCTGGTGGGCGCTGTGGCGCTGTCCCGGACTCACTCACCTGCGCTTCCGGGGGTCCGTGGTCAGCAGGACTGGGCCGGGTGGCCACCCCCTCGGGGAACTCGGGCTGACTTGAGCCTCTTGGCTTCTCCTAGCGAGTAGGTGGTCCTGGGTCACTGCAGGGTCTGGGGGGAACATGAGGTGAGAGGTTGGGGGGGTGGGGGGAGGCAGTGATGGGACTTGTGGTGGAGGTCTCCCCAGAACCAGAGATATCAGGGGCCCAGTCTGAGCCATGATACTGGAGGGCTGGTAGGAAAGGTCTCTGCTGACTGCACAGTGCTTTGCAAAATGGAAGTCTGGGCACCAAGACACATTCAGTTATTCAGCACACGTTTATTGAGCATAGGTTTTGTCAACCACTGTGCTTGACCTGGGGGAATGGCAAGATAAAAGTGACCCGTCTTTAGAGGCTTACACCATCAAAAAGATGGTGTATACCATAAACACCATCATAAGAAAATGTGTATGCAATATGCAGGCAAAAAGGGTCAGGAATGCAGCCTGAGGAGATCAGGGGAGACTTCCTGGAGGAGGTGTTTTTTTTTTTTTTTAATCATTAAACCTGTCTTTTTATGTACCTGAAGTTCCCTGGTTCCACATGAGAATGGCATTCTGCTTGGCATCCCCAGTGCTCCATAACTGATTTTTTTGCAGAGCTTTGGGGGAGACATCAGCAGGGGATGGGGTAAGGGGTATTTTAGTCAGAAAATATATAGAAGCCAGACAATGTGAATTTGCTTAGCATAGAGGTGGGAAGAACACTTAGGGGTCAGGAGTGGAGACTGACTCCTACAAGCAGTCACCCTGGATTTCCTCAGCAACTTCTACAGTTTGGCTTTGCTGATCTAGTTCCTCTAGACCACTGAAGCTCTCCAGGGAGTTATATCTGATCCATCACACTTCTCCAGAGGCAAGAGTATAAAGCTGCCCTTGGTGGAACCAAGTCTGAACAGGTGGCATTTTGTCCTTCCCAGGGAGGAGACCTTTATGTGTTTCTGAGGGAGGCATGTGGCTTTTCCCAGCTGACTCCCTCTCTTTCCAAACCACCCGTTTGCCTTGTTCTCCCTTTTCCCTCTGGGAGCACATCCCCCTCCTCTGAAACCCACTACAAGGTGCTCTTCTGGAAAAGACCAGCAGGTCCTCATCTCATCAGTCTACACCCTCCTCCCTGAGGCCCAGGCTTGTCCTGGGCCAGCCTGAAATCACCTCCCGCCCCCCCTCTTTGGCAGGTTTCAAGCTTTCAAACATGGGTAAAACAGGTATTTCCCAGGACAGCCTCCACACATGTGGCAGGATCTCTTTTTAATAAGGGCTTTCAAAAGCAACCTTCTGCTTCTGAGCTTTGCAAAACGCTGCTCTATAAAAAGTTAGCGAGCCTCCTCGCAGCAAGCCTCGTTAGCTGCCCTCGCCGCTCGCTTCCTGTTAATTCCGCGATTAAACATTTTGCCCCCAACTATACAAGACATTCGATGAGAAGAGGCTCTTCCTGCCGCGAAACTGTCGGTATTTAGAAAGGGGATTTTTTTTTTTCCTTTCCCCCTCTTTCTCCTCACAAATAGGAGATTTGCAGTAATTAATGCCATTTAGTTTAATCTATAAATGTTTGAGGAAGTGATGCTATTTGTTTTAAGTACTACTCTCAGCGAGGAAATGCAGAGTCCCCTCCAATTTCTGACTTTATGCTCAAGAGCTAATGAACTGAATTCTTGGTAAACATTGGCAAAAAATGCAAATGAACGGAGAGACTCCAAATGCAGAGGGACACACGAGAAGGAGCTAATTTTACACAATTGACTCCGTAACCTTTTTGGATCCGTGGAATTAGAAACTGATTAATCAGCCATGATTAGCATTTATTGAAGCTTTTGACACTGGTGCATTGTTTGTTATCTTTTTTTTTTTTTTTTTTTTTATCCCTCTTTCTTTCCTTCTTTTTTTCTTGTCTACTTCTTCCCTCCTGTTTTGTCTCCGGGGGTTAACAGTTTCTAATACATTTAACCGCCAGTCCATCATCCTGGATGGGTCCAAGCTAGTCTTTATGGACTTTTAAAATTAATACTAGACAGTTCTCCTGTGACATGCCCTTGCTTCTGCTGCCGCGCTTGGCTGTTTAATTGTGGAGGTGGCCTCTTGTGGCCGCATGCTCCCAATGTTTAGCAAGGGTTGGAAATATGGATGTTAGGAGAAAAACTGGCAGATGGCTGACAAGGCATTTTTACTCATAACACACCAGTAAAACTTTAACTCAGAAGATTTAGTGCGAGAGCGTTCCAGCCAGCAAGCTGCAGCCATATGCAGATTTTTTTTCAAACTTCTAAACTGATGGTTTTGCAAAGTGTGCATAAGCAGCCTTTATTGATTATGATGTTAAAAATTGAAAGCGTCAGTATCATTTAGCTCGAGACAGTTTTAAAGGAAAAATGAACATTCGTTTTCATTATGAACTACGGAAAGGCCAGGGGCTGGTGAGGTCCACATTCATTATTTCTTAAATTCCAGGGAGGAATTCTCTCAACTAGGTGTCTCTACCAAAAAAAAAAAAAAAAAAAAAAAAAAATGTGTGCTCTTGAAGGGTATGAATCAAACCACAGTTCACTTATTCAAAGTGAGCTTAGATGCAGCTCACCAGTAGAATGACTTGTTGGTGGCTGTGGGGGTGCAGTCCCTGGACCCTCCTAGGCACTTGGGGAATGGTGTTTATAATGTGCTCAGTGTGTATTGATCTCACCCTAAACTATGCTAACGTACTCGCAGGATCTGACAGGAGCTCACACCACCAGGGCGGGCGCTGTGGGCTCTGGCGCTCACCCAGGGACCAGGGCAGGCCTTGGAGGAGCCAAGAAGACTTTGCTTCTTTGTCTGCTTGCCTCCCGCTGAGGAGGAAGCCTGGTGGGGTGTGGGTACCTCACTGTTGTGGACCTGCCTTCCTCTGAGGACAGTTCTACCCCAGAGGATGTGACACCCACCCTCTCCTGACTCAATGTTATCGATGCCGAAAGGTGTTTGTTTCTATTATAACTTACTGGCTAATGTTATTTTTCCTGATACAGGAGATCATTGCCAGCTTGAAGAGAAAAGCAACTACAATAGAGCAGGAGTATAAGGCATAAGGACATCACCGTCCTTTGCTGCCTAGCCTGGGGTAGGTGAGTGCCTTCAGCTCTGTGGAGAAAGGTAGGTGCAGGCCACCTCCCTTCTGCTTTGATGGCTCCTCTCTAAGTGCTGACATCAGGGCGGGCGGGGAGGACTCTGAGGCAAAAGAAACTCCCTGTTGCAGGAGGATGGAAGAGGCTCAGCAAACCTTCCCCCTTTGGTGGGCTGGAGTAGGAAAGCCTGCTTCCCAGCTCAGACCTGGGACTTGATGCCATAATCCTACATTTTAATGGCATTGAAGCTCAGACTGAATTGGGAGCTGTGATGAGAACTTTTTACCTTTTTTATCTCCTTTTTGCAGATGGAAGAGTTTATTTTTAGGAGCAGTGGGCCAATTGATTGCTGTTGGGCAAGAAACTTGCCCAAAGACTCCCAGCCAGTGAGGGCAGAAATGGCCCACGAGCCCGGCCTGTCTCTTTCTAGAAGGCAGGAGGTGTCCACACTGCCAGGGTTCATCCCACATATCCCTGCAAGGCACAAACACTCCTGCTTCTCTGTCCTTCATCCCAGGCCTGTGGTTAAAGGGCCTGTCTTAGCAAAAGGTACTGAAGATAAAAGATGTGTGGATTTGCGTATCGTGCCTTTAGCCCGGAGGTCAGCGTTTGCCAAGGACTGAAATTAAACAGATACTCTTCAGGATAACCATGGGTAGCATCTGCTCTAGAGAAAAATGATACTGGCTTATACGTTTTCTGAAGCTGTTGGGTAAGTATTAGATATTTGGGTAGTTGAAGCAGAAAGAGGCATAGAATGGCTGAGACAACCCTAGGACACTCATTTGTGGGCCGGGGAAATCCATTTCTCTGAATCGAGGGGCATCATGGTTTAGTTGCCAGAGAGTTTAATAGAGTCCTCGCCCAGTGCCCTAACAAGCGATGAGGTATCTGGGCCAGTATCAGTTGTTTTTTATTTTCTCTAGGACTGGGCTGTTGGACGGCCAATGAGTGAGAGTTGACTGGGGAATGAGGCAGGGTAGGCATTTTCACAAACACCAAAGCAGTGCCCTGAGATGTTTTATGGAAAATTATTTTGGAGAGAGTGGACAGGTATCCAGGAGAAGTGGCATTTTGTTCTACCTTGATTGGGCCCTCGGATCGGGGGTAAGAACCCAATTCCACCATGTGGAATTCCACCATGTACATCTGTGAAGGCTTTTGCATTGGGGATCTGCCTTCTGTGGGCTTCAAACATTAAATCGAGATCACTCTTTTTTATGTCCAGTTCGGGACCCAGAAAGGTCTCTAGCTTGAGGGTGGCATGAGGGCCAGGAGAAACCAGAAGGATCAGGTGGTATCAAAATGTCCCTTAACTCTTCGCTTGAGGCCACTCTAGGGGCAGGATGGCACATCGCTATTGGTCCAAAGTCAGCATTAACTAATGCTTATTGGCTGGTGAGTTATAACTGAAACTCTGTTAATGTGTGGGAGAGCCACATGAATATCAAACAAATTCATTATGATCGGTGCTATTACAGTGAATACCAAATGAGTTCATAATGATGGAACAATGAAAGTGTTACCGATAGATTTTATTTCTGTAACAAATTCTCCATGAAAAAGCCCCTCCTGTAGTGTTAATTCTAATATAAGTTTGCATTTGAATATTAGCCTCATCAAGTAAATTATGTTTTTCAATAGCCTACACAATAATACTCAGGGTAGTGTTTTGTTTCGTTTGGCATTCTTGTCCCTAGGACAAGTCCCCCACCCCTCAATTTCCGATCTGCCTATAGTTTGATGACTGCTCTAAAGGGGTCACATTTTCCTTTGAGTGTCCAATCATTAGAAATTCATTTAGTATTCAATGTAATAACACTAATGCAATAGGACAGGATGAGTACGAATTCATCTTGCATTCATGTAGATGTGATATGTACTTCTCAAAGAGTTCTACTCTAATTCAGCAGGAGTATAGCCTCAGTTAATGGGCACTTTAAAAATGAAGCACTACTAGAGATGAAGGCTTAACTTCTATCTCTTTTTTTAAAAAAGATTTATTTTTATTTATTTATGCATACAAGAGCTGGGGTGTAGGCCAGAGGTGTGGGGGGGTGAGAGGATCCACCAGAGACAGAGTGGGGAGCAGAACAGACAGTTCTACTGAAATAAACTGCTAAGAGGAGCAGCGGGTGAGACAGGAGCAGTCTGTTGCACCCTATGTGGGTTACTTCCCTGGTGAGGGTAGAACTTGTGCCCCAGTGGCTGGCAATAGCTTGATAATGCTGAGACTTTAACTGCTGCACCACCAGGGAGACCCTAAAGCTCACTTTCTCTTGATGGACATTTGGATTTC